>NC_080171.1:43435223-43629749 GCF_950295315.1 Erinaceus europaeus | reverse complement strand
TTCATTCTCTGCTCATACCAGAATGTACCAGGGTTCTTGTTGTCATGTGGCTTGTCTCTTGTACCTACTGCTGTGGTTTTAGTCATGAATACTCATGAACAAAGAATGAAGAAATTTACTTTAAAACAAAGCACAGTTGATGTACATTGTGATTCTAGTATACACTAGATAGATGGTTTTCAGTGATAAAGTGGGAACATTGTATGAAAATCTAAAAAAAGGAGTTGGGTGGTAGCGCCCTGGGTTAAGTGCACTTGGCTCAAAGCGGAAGGACCGGCGTAAGGACCCCGGTTCCAGCCTCGACTCTGCACCTGCAGGGGAGCCACGTCACAGGTGGTGAAGCAGATCTGCAGGTGTCTATCTCTCCCTCTGTCTGTCTTCCCCTCCTCTCTCCATTTCTCTCTGTCCTTTCTAACAACAACGACATCAATAACAACAACAATAAAAAAAAAGACAAGGGCAACAAAAGGGAAATTAAATAAATTAAATTAAGTTAAAAAAAGAAAATCTGAAAAAAAGCCTATTCTGTGTATTATATCATGCTGGCATCCTCTGTCACACAGAGACTTTAAACTTTGGTTATTATGGCAAATGTTTGAAACTAGAGATTTCTAGACAGGTTAATGGAGTTTCCTTCTTGTCTATCATCCAAACTATGTGTGAAAAATATCCAAACTAAAGACTATCTAGGATTGTGGACCTCTAAAAATGTGTATAGCCTTGAAAAATATTGTATTATATATTATTTTTTGATCTCATTAAAATGTGTGTGCTTTATGTATTCAGTTCATTAGCATAGTAGGTCCACATAGTATATAAATGCTTATTTTTGAGCATGCGTTATACTTCTATATGACCGTATGCACTATATTTATGTGTGGAATGTAAGCACCATTCTAACATAATAAATTTGATTTAACTTAGCAGTTTGGAACTTAGTGAGAATTGCTATAGGAGGAGGTGAACACATTTTCTAACACTGTACAATTAACATTGTTTACAAGAGAATATGATATCATGTTGGAATAGAGGATTTTAAGAAAATTTAAAAAATAAGAAAGATTTAGTCTGTTCATAGTTTGTGATGTAGCATCATTGGACATATCTCAAAAACTAAAGAAATTCTTAAAAGCTGGTATTTTAACTTCCACCCAATAATAATGAGATATTCTCCCACAACCATTCCCAACTAACCACTCTCCTTCCACATCTGCCTGCACTCTCTCCAGACGTGCTCCTAGAACTTATGGTAGTTACTGGTGAATCCTCTAATTTAGAATATAAAGATAAATGTATTTTTAAAATCTTCTATAATGATACCTAGATATAGCAGAGATGTTTGGCTAATGTTATTATTTACCATACTATATATATATATATATATATCCCCAGGTGCTATTCCTTTAAGTTTTCATTTGGAACCGAGAAAGTCTGATATTGAGAAAATTATTACATTAAGTTTGGAAGTAGGCTTTTAATGACTTTAAATTCATTTTTTTGATATCTGTAGTGTGTTTTGTCTGTGTATTTTATAGAAGAATAATAAAAAAGGCAACAGTGTTTTACTAGGTCTTTTTCCAGAGGTCTTTGAATGTATTTTCTAAAAGAGTGACTATGAGAAAAATATTTTTTTCATTGCTAGTCTGATACATTTTGTTTGGTATGGGAATGCATAGTGCTTTTATTGCTGCAGGAAATTTTTGTACTTTATTATCAAATCACTTTATAATGCCAGCTGCTTTTGAAAAATAGCCATCATGTGTCATTTTTTTTTTTCCCTTTCAATGTGGCTGTGTTGCCCTCAGCAACTTTATAATAAAGTACACTTGGGCTGGTGTCTTTCCACCTGGATAACTCTCTGTATAATTCAGTGTTCACCGTCTAAACATTCCTACCTTTTCCTAAGTAGTCAACATGTATTCTTGCAAGAATTTAAATATAAGAGAAAAGAAAGAACTACAAAAACTTGACTGAAATACAGAAATAAATATACCTTAGGGTGCCGTAACGTGTTTACTTGCTATCAATTCAATTACTAGCACATGAGAATTTGCAATGTTTCTGGCCAAACATTTCTATTTCTAAACACAAGTATAAACTCTCTAACTCAAAGATACTCAAGTACATAGTAATGGGCCTCAAACTTTCCATTTTTTATTGGGAGGAAAGAGTGGGAGGAAGATACACAGCACAGAGAGGAGAGATACCATTGCATTGGTATCTACTATCCTTTAAGTTTTCCTGTTGCCATCTTTGGTGTTTCCATGTGGTACTGGGACTCAAACCTAAGCTTGCGGAATGGTAAGGTCTATACTATATTTTCCTACTTGAGCATACTTGCCCCCTGGAACTAAATAGGTCTGTCCTGGGACTGTATTCCCCCCCCCTCCCCCAGAAGAACTAAGTTTTCATCATGAGACACAAGGACTTTTTTGTTGTTGTTGTCTATTCACATGTATCTGTCCACAAATAGACATCAGTGCAGTGTTTGCCCCATTTAACAGATTTTTCCTTTTAATTGGTGACAATATTTATGTCGCCTAAGTCTGTGAACTGAATTTCCCTTAATGTAAGCCAACTTAAGTTCTAGCTTAGGACATAAAGGGAAATTTGGGAGTCATCCATAGTATTTTGTCTTCCATGCCCAGAAATTCAAATCTGTTTAAAGTTTATGTTCTAAAAACTACACTGGTAATGACTAATATTGGTGGGTAGGAAACATTGTATAATAAACAAGCTTTGAAAATTTCCATTTTTAAAATTTTGAATTATTCCTTGCCATCAGTTAACTGAACAATGGTCCCCAGTCTCGGTACTATTGGCACTTATTCTGGGGGCTGTTCTGTGTACTGAAGGATACAGCATCCATAGATTCAGTCCTTCAGATGCTACCGGCCTTCCCCTTATATACTTTTTAAAATATTTTATTTATTTATTTATTGGATAGACACAGGGAACTTGAGAGGGAAAGGGAGATAGTAAGGGAGAAAGATAGACATCTGTGATACTGCTTCACTGCTTATGAAGCTTGCCCCTGCCAGTGGGGACTGAGGACTTATACCCAAGGCTTTATATATTGTGTCATATGCACCACTGCCCACCTCCTTTATTGATGTATTTTCTAGGCATATCATACTATTTCTGAATGAAGTAGCATTTCCATTTTTCAAAATTCCTTTAGCATTTCTTGCAGGGCCAGTTTTATGTTTTAAATCCCCCTCAAAGTGAATGATAACCTAGTTGGGCAGAGTATTTTTGTTGCGGGTTTTTTCTCCCTGTTCAATTCTTTGAATATAACTTGTCAGTCCCTTCTTGTCTGTAGAATTTCACTCAAGAAGTCTACCTATAATATTTTGCTCTTCTTGTCTCCCAGGCTTCATTGTTCTAGGCCAGTGTTTTCAGATAAAAAGAGAAAGACTGTGATAGAGAAGGAAGACTTAATCAATATTTCCCAGTTGTGTTCAAGCGGGCTTGAACCTGGAATGCTTGCATGGCACACCAGGTGCCTTCTGAGTGACCTGTCTTGTTGGCTGGCCCTGTGCTGATAATTCCCTAAGATGTGATCCTTTTTTCTCCTGCTGATCTCAGGCTTCTTTATCTTTTGTTTTTATCATTTTAATTACAATGTTTCTTTGTGTGCATTTGGAATTTACTGTGCTCTCTGTAACTTTATCTGGTTATCTGTTTCTTTTCTCATTCGGGGTGGGGGATTCTCAATTCTTGATTCTATGAATAAATTTTTACCCTTTTGTCTGTTTCCTCTTTTAGATCCTTTATAATGTGTATATTTTTCTTTTGATGTCTATAAAACTATTACATTGTCTTTGTTTCAATTCATTTTTCTTTGCATGTCTTTTTATTGATTTTCTTTTCTTTATCTTTAGGCTCACTTATTTGATGTTTGGCTACTACCATTCTGCTGTGTGCTCTTTTACTGTCCTTGTTAGTTATGCTACTGTATTCTCTAGCATTATGATTTCTATTGAACACGTGCCATTATTTCTACAGTGTTATTGAGGTTCTCTTTTGGTGATCTTTACATTCAGTGAAAGCATCATTAGGTTTGCTGCTTGAGATGCTCTTTAGGTAGTTTATGTAGCTCTTATATATTTAGAAATTTTCCAGACAATTTTCTTCATCTTTCAGTGAGGATGGGCTTTTCTGTCACCTCATTCTACCTGTTGCCCTGATGGCTCAATGTGCGGGATTTGTGCATTAGTGAACCTAGGTAATGACAAGGTCTTGCATTTGTAAATGAATGGCAGAAACTAGATAACTTAATTCCGGGGGACACAGGTGAATACAGGGATAAGGAGTGATGGCAGCTTCTCTGTTAAGGTTGTTTCTGGGTCCTGTTTGTGGCCTGGGAACCTGTGCTTGACTGGTCTCAATGAAGTCTAGGGTCTGTTTCAACTTGTTGTGTAATGTACACTTGGGTCCACAGGAAGCAGAATCTAACAGCTTGTAGGATGGCAGTAAAGGAGCACAACACACATAACACTCCTTGCTATCTGGCTGTGATTGCGGAGGTGGGGGGCTTGCTATCAGCCAGGTGTGTCTGTTGGTGGTCAGGTTTGTGTTGTTACCAGGAGTAAGCACTATTGATACTTATCTCTGTCCTCACACACTTTGATCATTCATTGCTTATGTAGTTGGAGTGCCCCTCTAAGATTTAGATTTAGGATCTATTACTGTGGAAACTGAGAACTAGTGTGATTTCCACAAGCCTTATCCAGAAAGGTTTGAAAGGACCACAAGTTGGTTCCTGCCAGTGATCTCCAATGAGTTTACACTTCACAGATGTCTACTTTTCATTCCAGTATTATAAGTGTGGAACGGTGACATTGTAGTATCAGGGATTCTGGTTTATCCTACTCTATTCCCCAATGTATTGCTCTACTTCCTAGTAACCTTGTCCTGATTCATCTTGCTATGTGTTTTTCAGTGTGATGAACTGCTATGTAAAGTTGCTATTTTAAGGAGATGTTAGTCTCTCAGAATAATTACTTATATTCTTTTCATCTGAATAGTTTATTTAGAAATAGAATGGATGTATGCTTCCCCCCCCCACACACTTTTTAATAGCTTCTTTTATTACTTTTCATTTACCATGAGTGGCATTGAGACTTCTGTCACTGCATGTGTTTAAAAATATGTTTTACATATTTCTCACTCATAATTGAATTTGTGTTTTTCATAACATACTATACAAATTATTTTTTGCTGATGTGAACTAGTACACTTGTCTTTTCATTTTTGTTTGCTGTTAGAAGTTGCTATTTATGTTATATAATAAACTTTGAGTAGTAACTATTCTGTAATAGGAAATATAATATTTTCCTTGTAATTACATGGAATCTATTGGATATTTTCCACATATATATAACTACCACTTGTTGATTCTCATTTTACAATTTAGGAAGTAAACATTTTTAAAAAAAGCAGCAGGGCAAGGTAAAGGTTGTGATTGAAGAATGAGTTATGAGTGAGACAATTTCAAGGGTTTCTCACAGTAAATCTTTAGAATCTGGTTATACTGAATCTAAAGACTACAAGGACATAGTTAACCCATTTCACTGTTTAGCATGCAATTCAGAAAACCTAAATCTAGTTATAGATCTGCAATTTAGTGCTGGCAAAACATGTAACAATAGTATGCTATTCCATATGATAGTCACTAGTCACCTCAAGCCATTTAGACTTGAATACACTTGTGTTTACTCCCCAGTTATACCAGTTATGTTAAAGTGGTCATTTTGTCAGTAGAGTATAAATCATTTCCATCTTGTGAAAGTTTTATTGGGCAGCCTCAGAGAATTGTTGTTCTAGACTGTGATGAAATATTTAGGTGACTTTCATCTCTTAGAGTATCCTCATGAATATGTGAAATATTGAAAGTACTTTTTTTTTTCTGTATGAATCTTTGTGTTGTAACTGTGTACGGAAAGCACAGGAAATTCACAGCACACCCTCAGAAACCTCTATTAAGATAGTTCTAAATTCCATGCCCCTGTACTCCTTCTAGCTTCAATCAGGGAAACCCTGCTTTACGTCCACTTTACAAATTACAGTTTCTAGGTAGCACATCTTGTGTACCAACAGTTGTTACTCTTAAAAAATTGGAAATCTGTTCCAGTTTGATATCTTTGGGAGGCTTATAAAACCAAATCACAACATAGAGGGACTAACCTACACATCAACCATCTCCCCAGTTTATCTAATACCTGTTCTATGTTAATGTAATTAGCATATTATTGTTTCTAAGATATGTAAAATTAAGAGTGTGGGGTTCTTATAGCATTGAATGAAGTAGACCATTTAGAGATAATATTATATTCTGACAGTAATTTAAAATTTTTCTTAGAATATTTTCAATAAATTCCCTTCCCATGTTCTCATAATAATGATGTGTTTATATACTATGCCTTTTGTTGTTGTTGCTGTTTATTTATTTATTTATTTGCTGCCTGCTTGAACCAAAAGCTGTAGTAGACCCCTGTTCTCCCTTTTAATATTAGAGATATAGTGGGAGAGAGGGGAATAATGTGAAGCAGATATACCATAGCATTACTCCACTGCCTGTGAAGCTTCCAGTGTACATAGTACTCCCATGAGATGGCGTGGGGTTTGAACATGTGTCCTTACACATGGCAAAGTGCCCTTGCTAGTGGGTGAGCTATCTCCCAGGGTGACAATGTAACTAAAACAATGCATTTAAAATTATAAACTTATTAATTTTAATATCATAGCTTTTGGTTCATTGCTGTTGATTTCCTTTTTTATAATACATATTTTCCTATGTTTAGCTGATAGAGTCTCATCATTTCCCTTTCCTTTCCTTTATAATCTTACCTGGAAATTACTATGAGTTCCTTTGCTTCTTGGTATTACAAAATGTTCTAAACTCACTTTGTACATTTTATACATAAAACCCAAGTCAACCATTTCTCTAAGGGATTCAGGCTTTTTGAAGGACAAAAATGTCTATTTTGCCTTTTTTCTTTTACATTAACACAATCTATGGAAATACTTGCTAATATTATAGAAAGCTGAAAAATTACTATAGTTTTCATATGAATTTATATAAATACATTTGATCTAGACAAAGCTTACAGTGTTAAATTGAAAGTAAAGAGTTAAATGGGATCAGCATATTGATTACTTGAAGTATTGATCTGATAAGACTTTAAAGTAAGTGGTCCTGGAAGTGGTGCAGAGTATTGATAAAGCACTGGACTTTAAGCATGAGTTCCAGAGTTCAATTCCTAGCAGCACATGTATCAGAGTGGTGTCTGGTTCTCTCTCTCTCTCCTGTTATCTTTGTCATTAATAAATAAAACCTTAAGAAAAAGACTTTAAAGTGAGTATGCTTTTTGTGATTTCATTTCACATGACATTGTATATATACTCACCTTTGAACTCTTAGCATCTCTAGTCATACACACACACACACACACACACACACACACACACACACACACACACATATATATAAATTAAAAAATAGGTATACAACTAATTGAAAACAGAACTACTGCTATGACCTGTTATGTGAAGAATATTATTACTTAATAATACTTAATTTAAACTCCTCTGGATGGTTCAGCTTTATTGATATGTCCCAGTTGAAAGAAACAAAGGGCAAAACATAAAAATCAAAGAGCTGATCTGCCCTGATGACTGTTGAATGAATTCAGACTAATTTGTGTCTTATTTTTAAATAATATATATATTATTTATTTATTTATTTGACTAAAGAGAGAATATTGAGAGGGAGGGAGGGAGGGAGAGAGAGAGAAAGAGAGAGAGAGAGAGAGAGAAAGAGAGAGAGAGGGAGAGAGGAAAACACCTGCTCCACTGCTCATGAAGCTTTCCCCTGTAGGTAGGGACTATGGGCTTTGTACATTATAATATGTGCCCAGCTCTACTATTATATTTATTGTAGAGTATGCTATAGCCCTTTCAGTAGTCTAATGGAACTTACCTGTAGTACTTACTCATCATCATTTTTTTCTCTATGTGTTCTCTTAAAGTTAATTTTCTGTTTTTTCTCCTAGAATTTAAGTTAGTTTCTCTTTCTTTCTTTCTTTCTTTCTTTCTTTCTTTCTTTCTTTCTTTCTTTCTTTCTTCCTTCCTTCCTTCCTTCCTTCCTTCCTTCCTTCTTCCTTTCTTTCTTTTTTCTTTTTTTGGATAGGACAGAAAGAAATGGAGAGAGAAGGGGAAGACAGATAAGAGGAGAGAAAGATAGACACCTGCAGACCTGGGTGAGGGAGATAGACACCTGCAGAGGGGAGCTGGGGGGCTTGAGCTAGGATCCTTACGCCAGTTCTTGCGCTTCGCGCCTGTACGCTACAGCCCAGCCTCCAAAATTTAAGTTTCATTATTTTGTTATGCTATCTAGCATTTCCCTTTTGGCAAAGTTATATGTAATAAACAAGATGTAGAGTGGAGATTGTCTGGAAGGAACATCAGGAATAGGTTTTATCTTCATACTTCTCATCTCTTTTTGTCATATCTTGGTCAGGGGCATAGCACATTTAAGTATAAATATGTATGCTCTTATCAGTGTTCACTCTTAATTTTTATCACCATTTTTTAAGCATGGAGGTAACCTTTGTAAGTCCATTTGGAAGAATTTGATCTTCTCATGCCACTTTAGTCCGGTGGGAGGAAAAGCCAAATCACCTCTTCCCTGAGTGAGCATTTCATACGTCTCCATCTCTGTGATCGCACCAAGTCATTATGTAGCAGTTGGCTCTGATACGCTTGCACAGGCACAAATTGAGTCCGACAGGACTGATGTCTCCTGGACTTTGCTATCATTTGAAATGCTGGCATGAGGATGGGAGTGGTGAAAGGGGGAGGGGGAAAAGCTGATTCCTTTAGCACTTTTTCTGTGAAGTTTTTGAGAATTTTAGTGTTTGGTAGCTGTGAACTGCTTGATAAGTTGTTTTCCTGATGAGAGTGATAACAATAGCTGATTTGGAGCAGCTGGGTAGCTTTTGGTTTCAAGTAGATGCTCTTCCGTGTAAAACTTGCTTCTTCATGCCACCCACAAATCTGTTAAAAAGGGGGGAAAAAGCTATCTGGTGAAATTGTAATTAGAAAGATTTCCCCCCTTCCTTTCAGTTTTATCTTTCCTGCATTCAAACCACTCATGCATAGTAATGAAAATGATAATATCTATTTTTTTAAATATTTTCATGCTCAAGCTCAGTTTCAGAAAAAGTTCACGATAGATTCTGCATTACAATACTTTTAAAAGTACAAGTTATTTTAGTAGATTAGGTTATTTCTGGCTGTCTATAGTATTTTCTGTCAAGAATTTTGTATGTACTTCAATTGTTCCAAGATGCAAAACTTAGTCATATTGCTTCATTTTCAAATAGATTCTTATTTTTAACTTCTGATAATAATAGAACTGGTAAGGATGTTCAATATAGTCTTTATTAAGAGCCTACTCTATAGGATACTAGCTAGGTTTTTTTTTGAAATTTCTATCGGCTTGATTATTTATCATTTCAACAGTCATCCTTTAGATTACTGCTCGTAGCTAGTCATCACTTTCCTTCTTTTCCACCAGGACCAAAATCATTCTTATATTCTCTGTTACTTTTCACCTGGGACTTTTGCAAAGGCCTCATTGCATTCTCTAATCATCTCACATTCAGCTGTCAGCAAATCTTCACAAAGCCTATTTCCATTTGGTTCTTCTGCTTTACAGTGTTAAATAGTTCTTTCTGTGGTTTGCTCAATAAAGGTTAGTTGACATGAATTGGCACCCATGGATTTCTATGACCTATTTTGTTAAGCCTGTATTTTCTTATGCCTCAACTTTTTTCAGGCTTCCTGATGGACCTGTCACTCTAACCAGCTTGTCTCTGTGTGGTCTCTGGACCAGCTGCACCAGCATCACCCAGGAAATTGTTAAAAATGTAGATTTTTTAGGTCTTGCTACAGACCTATTGAACCAAATACTCTGGAGGTGCTGATCTGTTTTAACAAGGCTTCCAGGTGTTTCTGATATCGGTTTATCTATATCTCTAGGTCTTATCTGTAACCATTTATCTACACAGACATACACAGCACTATTTCAGCCAAATCCAAACCATGCAGCTTACTTTCTTGAAGTATTTTTCTTATTGCTCTGTCTCTGCACAGAAATCCTGAAATGCCTTTCTTTCATCTTGTTAAAATCGTATCTGTATTCTGAGGTCTAGTTTTAGACACTACTTTCTCTATGACACCAATATCTTCTTTAGCATTATTTGATTTCGTTTCCTGGCTCTAATCACTCATTCAGTTACTAGTCATCTTTTGTAATTGTCTTATTTCTCCTACTCAACTAAAGAAAAAGAAATCACAGGGAAGGGGCCCAAGTGGTAGCACTCTTTGGTTAAGTGTACATGTTACCATGTGCAAGTACTTGGGTTTGAGCCCCTGCTTCCCACCTGTAGGGAGGAAGCTTCATGATCATATCTGCAGGTGTCTCCTGTCTATCCCTCTCCTCTCTCAATTTCTCTCTTCTCTATCAAATAAAGAAAAAAGAAAAAAGAAAAAGAAAAGAAATGGCTGCCAGGAGCAGTGGATTTCTAATGCAGGTACTGAGACCCAAAGATAACCCTGGTATATATATATAAAGTCAGAGTATGCAATTTGATTTATTATATCTGTATGTTAACTCATCTTATACCATAACACTTTGTACTGGGTGACATCTCTGATGTCCTTCTCGTGCATAATAAGGTCTCTAAGAGTACTTTGTGGCTTATTGATTTTGCATAGAAGATTGAGAAAAATAATCCTTTTCTCAGGGGACATATAAAACTCCCATGAAATCAAAGAAGAAAGTCAGGATGCAGTGGAGTGTTAGGGCCAATTTAGTTCATGCCTGAGACACCAAAGGTTTAACTTGTAACAGCACATAAGCCACAGCTAAGCAGTGCTCTGGATAACAAAGAAGCAAACAAACAAATAAAAATAAATTTCAGATAAAAATAAATTTCAAGTATTTCAAATAAAAATAAATTGAAAGTAGGGCACCAAAGTAAAAACCCTGTGGTGAGCGGGAGGGTGGACATGCGGCTTCCTGGGCTGGCGGGGTGGGGGGTGGGGGGTGGGGGTGGGTGAATGGGATGGGACACACAATCTTTTGGTGATGGGAATGGTGTTTATGTATGCATCTATTAAATTGTAGTAATATAAATCACTAAAAAAGCTAAAATAAATAAAAAAATAAATTTCAAAAAATAATAAATTCAAGAGGCATTTGGTAACCACTGTTTTGATTTACTGAAGACAAGCTAGACTTGAACACTGATCTATCAGCAGGGAAGAAGCCAAATGTGTCAAATGTAAAAATTTGTAACCTCTAACTAACTCTAACTAGAGAAGCTGAATTAGCCCTGTCATTTTGTCTGATTCCAGGAAAGAAGCTTCCATTATTCTGTCAATAATGGACTTTCATCCTGCATGCTAGAGCTCTGCTTAAACCTTTCTTATTACACTGATGTGCTTTCTGCCATCCCGAGATTCACATAATGTTTCACAAGAACTGACAGTTGCTTCTTATATTATGTTGCCCAAAAAGTGTCATATACTGGAAAAGAGATACAAAGTGGTTGACTTTATAATGCCTTGGAAATGGGAACAAGATATGTCAGGGCTGCTACATTTTACAAATCAAGGCACCACAGTTACAAAGTATTATGTATTTACAATGGCTTGTCTCTTGAGGCGGTTGTGATGGAACAAGGGGAAAAGTGAGAAGTCTAAGCATCTTTTTATTTTCTTTCCTGCCCATCCCTTTACAGGCTCTGAAAGCATTCCAGCTGAAATTTTTGATCGGATAGACTTGCTGTGGCTTCAGAGGCAGTGATTCCAAGCTGCCAGTGCATGCTGCTGCCAAGCTGCAGGATGGTGCACGTAGCCAGTCCGCTGCTGTTGCTCCTCACTTTCTTCCTCCGTGTGGATGCTGAGAGTAAGCCATTTTCCCCTACTCTAGGGGGCTGTGACCATAATGAGTGGTTTAGTTTGCAACTGGCAACAGGTTCTGAGCCTCTGAATATGTTTCCTTTGGTGTAAATCCTGAGACACTGTGGGATCCTCTTTGGCAACCAGCCAACCTTTGAAAGATCATTAATGTGACTTCTTTACTACTTCCTCTTTTTTGATGCTTCTTTTCTTGTGTGCTTAACTGTTACTATTTCCTTCCTTCCTTCCTTCCTTCCTTCCTTCCTTCCTTCCTCCCTCCCTCCCTTCCTTCCTTCCTTCCTTCTTTCCTTCCTTCCCTCTCTTGTTCTTTCTTTCTTCCCTCCTCCTCCTTCTTTCCCTTTCCCTTTTCTTTCCTTCTTACCACTTCTTACCACTTTCCTTCTTACCACTTCTTTCTACTGACAAATATATTATGAGACCAGTGATAAAACTTAAACTGGGATTAACCAGTTGGTAATGCCAGCAAGTGAACACTGTTCAAATACTTTCAAATTGTCTTTAGTTTGGTGGATATTTCTGTGTTTAGAAAAATACACAATGTCACATTGAGCCCAATTAAACATCGAAGCCCCTTGTAGCTGTCATAGCAGCTGTTTTAATGTACTGTTTCCGACAGCTGTCGTCGAGTACAGTAGTCAAACAAATCAAGTAGAACTGACAACTTAGTGGCTGATTGTAGGATTTGGAGTGTGAAGAGAATCTGGCAGAGTACAGATACCAAAGTTTGGATTATTTGACTCAGTTTATGAAATAGAAACTGGCCAATTAGTTTGCCAATTAATGAGGCTATTATATTTTCTGGGTAATTAGGAAATCATTAGGTCTACTTTATGTACACATTTTTTTTTTCCTCCTCCAGGGTTATTGCTGGGCTCGGTGCCTGCACCATGAATCCACTGCTCCTGGAGGCCATTTCCCCCCCCCCCCCTTTTGTTGCCCTTGTTGTAGCTTCGTTGTGGTTATTATTATTGCCCTTGTTGACACAATTCGTTGTTGGATAGGACAGAGAGAAATGGAGAGAGGAGGGGAAGACAGAGAAGGGGAGAGAAAGATAGACACCTGCAGACCTGCTTCACCGCCTGTGAAGCGACTCCCCTGCAGGTGGGGAGCCGCGGGCTTGAACCGGGATCCTTACGCTGGTCCCTGCGCTTTGTGCCACATGCGCTTAACCCACTGCGCCACCGCCCGACCCCCACATTTTTTATTTTAATATTTTATTTATGTAGTTTGAAGAGAACTTGAGAAGGGAGGAGGAGATAGAGCAAGAGAAAAAGAGAGATAACCTACCAGCACAGTTGCACTGCTCATGAAGCTCTCCCCCTGCAGGTGAGGCCTTGGGTCTTGAATCTGGATATTGCACACTGCAATGTGTGTGCTCAACTAGATGCACCATTACCTGCTCCCCGGCCCACCCCCATTTCCACATGTTTTTTCCCCCACCTGCCCTGTGGCCTTTTGGAAGAAATAGTACTAGAAATACACATGTCTTTTGGTTTGCATTCACTGGTATAGTTGGTTGTTAGCACATGTGAGAGTTGGCCATTTTCCTAGGGAGTCCCCATCAATTAAGTTGTATGACATCTGCAGTCATTAAGGTTTCTCTCTACTGAATATTTCAATGAGATTAAATTTGATTCATGTTAAGTGTGTTTCAAAGACAAGGATACTTTGTCATGTTGGTCCCTACCTACTAATTGCATTTTGACAAGAATTTTCACAACTGCTGCCAAATTTTTTTGTTTAAGTAGGGACTCTGTTTTCCAAAGAGATCTTTCCAGGAATTAAAGAATAATCTTGTTAATAGGATACATATGGGATATGCATGTTTCAAGCACAACATTCTCGGGATAATAATGTATATAGTCTCCTAATTAGCACTTGGGAGTGTTGGTTTAAGGTGAAGCCAAGGAATTTCTAGTACAATGCCAGCAAATAATTAACTGGGAAAAGACCCAAATGAAAGATGCTGTTATTACTTTAAAGCCATTTAACCAAACTTTATTTTAAAGTTTCATAGTTGTTAAATTTTGCAAAAATATATTAAGACCCTGGGAGCACACATTAATAGCAGATCACAGATTTTCAGAAAATGACTCTATATGTTTATTAATATTATATATTGTTTATTCATGATATTGTTCTGTTAGGTAAGTAGAAAGTATCCTTCTATTGAGCAGCTGTGCTTTTCTGATGAAATGTGACTGACAAATGTCAATAGATTAGAAATAAATACTTGAAAATAATATATATTGCATATGATTTTCACCTACTCTTTCTCCTGCTCCTCCCCATTTCCTTCTTCTCCATTACACTTCCTATACAGTGGAGTCTTCTAAAAAATAAAGGTTCACATTACCAAGTTTTAATAAAATTGAGATATTTGTCATGTGTGTATGTGTACTATTACTTTCACCCATAGCATGTGGCCTTTGAAAGAATCAGTTCTCATCCACTCCTCAAGAACATCTAAAAAAGGAAGAAACAGTCCTTTTCTTTGCCAAATTAATTGTGTTTAATTTCACCCTTTTTACTTAGACTTTATTTCATCTATTTTCCCTTGGATAGGTATATTTGCCACTGTAAAAAATGTTTGTATGCTAAAAGAGTCCTGGCTTTTAGGGAAAAGTAGTAATACATTTTTTAAAGTGCATATTGTTATTATTATTACCTTCAGGCCTCTGCTGTATCTTTGTGTCTGCAAAATTCCATACTTTCTGGTGGATTTTCCCTTCCTTTCATTCCTCTCCACTTTCCTCCACTCCACTCCCTTCCCTCCCTTTTCATTCCTTTTTTTTTTTTTTTTTGCCTCCAGGATTGTCTTTGGGGCTGGGTGCCTGCACTATGAATCCACTGCTCCTGGTGGCCATTTTTTCCATTTTATTGGATAAGAGAAATTGAGAGAGGAGGGGAAGATAGAGAAAGGAAGAGAAAAAATATAAGATACCTGCAGATCTGCTTCACAGCTTGTGAAGTAATCTCCCTGCAGGTGGGGAGCTGGGGCCTTGAACAGGGATCCTTGCATGGGTTCTTGAGTTTTATACTATGTGCTCTTAACCTGGTGCACCACCACCCAGCCATCTTCCCCTCTCTTCCCATTCCGTCTCCTCTCTTTCCCTTCTTCCATTTTCCTAGATAGAGGATGAGAAATGGAAAGAGAGAGGATAAGTACCCTTCCACCACTCATAATGCTCCCCCCTCTGCATGCTGCTCCCATGTTGTAGCATAGGATTCAAACCTGGATCCTTATACATAGTAAAGGGTATGCTCTACTGGATGAACTGTCTCCTAGATCCATTTAGAAGAACAAAGAAAATCCCTTAATAATGTACTGAGCGTATCTGTGGCATAGAAACCCCTATGATGGAACTAGAAATATTCCATATAATTTCTGTCACTAAGTAACATTTCCTTTTCTTGAAAAATATCAAGATAGGTAACACTCTAGAAAAAATTCATTTCTTTACTACAGTAGTGTTATTTTTAGGCTTGTATTACTAATACCACTGGTTGGCTTCCACATGCTTTCATTAGTATTTCCAACACTTACTTTTTCTTTTACTTAATTGTATTTTGTATGTATACAAGAGGCCAAGGATTATATTTCATGGTAGAATAATACCTTATCGGAGCTATTTGAAGATAATAGACAAATTAAAAGCAAGTTTTTTCTTATTTGAATGTAATATGGGTGTGAGAATGGAAAGAAAATGTTTCAATTTACTACATGAATATGTTCAGCCCCATGTGCTTTTAAAATCCTTAATTCCAAACAGCCAAGGATTATAATGTTATGTGTGGAGTGAAAGTCCATAATGGTAGATGTGATGTTGTATTAAGTAGGATAACTCTTATAACCTTGGTTCAAACCTTGGTTAAAAAATTGTGGCAGTGTTTCTTAGTAGAAAGGCACACTTTTGGCCATTGCCAGTTTAAAATACCTTGCAGATCATATTACTTTAAAAGCGATATGTGTTTAAGGATCTTTTTTTTTCCTTTCTTATTCTTACGTTTTGAATGCTCAAAAATGATTTTGTTTGTTGTTTCATGAATGTATGCAGACATAGTAAAGATGTGGTTCAGGGAAGAGTCAAGTGTAACTTAAGTCTGAGAACTAAAATTAGCTTTCCTTCATGCCAAGCCAACCAACCCATTTTCTATAGTGCTCTCATTGAAGTTACTTCACTGATCTCGTTCATGCAAACTCAAGGTGAACTTAGGTGTAATCCTAGGGTGAATTTCTTTTCTTTTTTAAATTTTCTTTCAAAAGATCTCGTGGAAATAATACACAAATCTGTTTATTTTAGGAATTCGATAATTTATAGTAAAGTTGCAATGCTGATGATCTGTGGTCTGATTCCTACTTCTACTAACTGGAGCTCTGTTCTTTCTTTTTTAAAATTTATTTTTATTTATTTTTTACTATCTTTATTAGATAGAGATAGCCAGAAATAAAGAGGGAAGGGGATCATCAGAAGAGAGACAGAGAGACACCTGCAACACTGCTTCACAATTTGAAAAGCTTTCCCCTGCAGGTGGGGACTGGGGGCTGGAACCCATATCCTTACACATTGTAGCATGTGTGCTCAACCAGGTGCACCACGATGCGGCCCCCGGTGAATGTTTTCCTTTTTGTTGAGATTTCCTATTAGTCACTGTTTTTTTTAAAATTTAATATATAGACTTAGTTTGCTTTTAGTATGTTGCTATTTTTTTATTAGATGCTGATGTAAGATGACATCACCTTCTTTATCAAACCAATTTCACTTTATTTTGATTGTTGCAATTTGAGCTGATTGATTACTGGTACTTTACCAGCAACACAACTGTCAGTAATTTAGTTACTCTACTAGTTTACTTCATCTATTTTTCTATGTTTTTTACCTTTTTTTTTCTTCTTGTCTCAGATGAAGAATACTCTCATTGTCCTTCCTAATTGTTAATGGAATTTCCTGGTGTCCCTATCTTCTCATTACATTTCTGTGCTATGTGGAAACAATTTTTATTTCTCTTCCTTTAGTAGTATAGCCTGTAGAGTACCTCTTATTTCTTTGATATTAAAGATGTCAGTGTAGATTGACATCTACAGTTTAAGGTGCCACTTTTACCCTCTGTATTTCCTGGTGGGAAGGATAGGGTATTGGTTAAGAAAATGAACTTTAAGAGTGTCAGTGAATAGAGCACAGATCGAACATATTTCAGGCCTTGGGGTTGGTGCCTGGCATCACATGTGTTGGAATGATACTCTGCTTCTTCCCCCTCCAGAAACAAATAGTAAATAAATATTTAAGAAGGGGAGACCAAAGTGAGCTCTAAAGCCATAATCTGGTTTAATCTGTAACTTTGTAATTTGGAGCATGACACATCATTTCTTCCTAACTCATCTTTCCTATCTTTTAAATGTAGTGGGTTGTGATACTGATAATTATAATGTTATAATATAGGACACCTCACTTTTTTTTTTTTTTTAGGATTAAATGAGTTAAGGTAAAACTGACTTGCTGATTAAACATAGTCTATGTTTAATAAACGTTAGTTGTTTTATCATTCAAAAGCAGATAATATCTTTTTTGGATAGATTTTATTGGATAGATCAGTGCTTTAGGACATTTTATTGGATAGATCAGCCATTTTATTGGATAGATCAGTGCTTTAGGACAATTGTTGACACATAGGTACAGTTTCTCATCTCCTGTGGTAAGTGTCTGTAAAACATTCCTACCTCCAACCTAGGCATATATATATATATATATATATATATATATATATATATATATATATATAAAATTTATTTTAAAAAGGAGACATTAACAAAACCATAGGATAAGAAGGGCACAACTCCACACAATTCCCACCACCAGATCTCCGTATCCCATCCCCTCCCCTGATAGCTTTCCTATTCTTTATCCCTCTGGGAGTATGGACCCAAGGTCATTGTGGGATGCAGAAGGTGGAAGGTCTGGCTTCTGTAATTGCTTCCCCACTGAACATGGGTGTTGACTGGTCGATCCATACTACCAGCCTGCTCTTTCCCTAGTAGGGTGGGGCTCTGAGGTAGTGGAACTCCAGGACACATTGGTAGGGTTGTCTGTCCAGGGAAGTCTGGTTGGCCTCATGCTGGCATCTGAAACCTGGTGGCTGATAAGAGAGTTAACATACAAAGCCAAACAAATTGTTGAACAGTCATGGACCTAAAGGCTGGAATAGTGCAGATGAAGTGATGAGGGGGGAATCCTCCATTTTGTAGGTAGGCATATTTTAGTTATATTTCAAAGGGCCTGTAGCTATACTAGTTTTTATTTTTTCTCTGAGCCTGAAATCTGATACACAGGTGGATCCAAGTTATTGTCTGGAGAGATGATGTCATGGCTGGAAAAGGGGCAGAAAGCTGGGTCAGGGAAGAGAGTAGCTCCCTAATATGGAGAGGGGTATAATATATTTTTATGATCACTTGTTTTAGGCATGATACTAACCTTTATTTGACTTGCGAATTATCAGAAATCAGCTGAAGGAAAACACCATTTCTTGCAGTTTATTCAAGTCCTCGGCTTGCTTCTCTACAAAGTTCTATACATAGAAATTTTTATAAAGTTTTTCCCCAGTGGGTAGACTGAAGATCAACAGGGGAAAAATATGAGACCTATCTTCTTTAGTCAAGCTTTAAGCAAAGTTCCTCTTTGAGAATTTTAAATTACTATTATTTTCATCTAGTGGATAATGAAAATTGATTGCACATTTCTGTTATGTAGCTTTTTTAGTACATTTTCTTGAGATGCTCAGAGATAGCTTTAGATGTTTACTATTAACAAATGTAGTTCCATATAGACCAGTGGTCCAGAAAGCTGGATAGTGGTTTGCATGGAAAAAGACACTTGTGATATGGCTAGTAATTATTCTGTGGTGGAAAAATAAGGGAAAAGGGGAATTATTGGATTGTAGGAACTGTTTTTTGTATTTAACTGAAAACAATTCTGAGAAATAATGCTGAGTATTAATATGGCAAACCTTATTTATAAGGAACAATGATGGTGTAAATGTCTAAATCTGGATTAAATTATAAATACATTGTCATTGGCTTATACATTTTAGATGGGTAAACTCCATGCTATGTGAATTATTTCTAGATAAAAATAAGAAGCAGGGAGTCAGGTAGTAGCACAGCAAGTTAAACGCATGTGGCTCAAAGCACAAGGACCGGCATAAGGATCCTGGTTCGAACCCCCCACTCCCCACCTGCAGGGGAGTCACTTCACAGGCGGTGAAGCGGGTCTGCAGGTGTCTTTCTCTCCCCCTTTCTTTCTTCCCCATCTCTCTCCATTTCTCTCTGTCCTATCTAACAAGGACAGCATCAATAACAACAACAATAACTACAATAACAATGAAAAACAATAAGGGCAACAAGGGAAAATACATAAATAGATATTTATAAAAAATAAGAAGCAAACTACTGCTTAACAGAGTTTTTAAGATTAGATTCCCTTTAGTATGTACAACATGGACAAAAGATATGCAGCTTTATGCAAGTCAGTTAGAGTTAAAAAAAAGTTACAGAAATGAAAGTTCTGCTATTTTTGTTACTGTAATAAGGTAGAGCCTAAGACAGTAAAAAGATTTACACAAATGAACAGACAGAAACCATTTGCCTGCTCATTAGGTCACACTGGGGAAAAAATGATTTAATTTCCCATGATTATCAGTACCTCCCTTGCTTTTCTTTTTTCCAAATTTATAGAGCTGCGGCAAAATACTTTCTCCCTCCTTCCTTTCCTTACATTAAGATAGCTAAATTAGCGACATCCAGATGTCTATAGCAGTGGAGATGCTTCAGCTGTTTCACTGATTCTTTAGCTCCATTGTAGACAAAGGTATTAAATTAATTGTTCTCAGCAGAGCTGTATTTACCTAGTAGAATAAGAATTAAGATTATGTCATAAAAATAAACAAATGTATATGCCTCAAGGCATTTTTTTAGTATAGAGGTATTTATTTGCTTTTTAGCAAATAAAAAATGAAGTTATGACACACACACTTGTTATCTCTGATGTCTGTCTGTGATGAAGCTAAAAGCTGGCAGGATGAAACGTTATCTGAAATATTTGTGATTATTTCTTGTCATTCCTAACAGTATAATTGTATTTGATTATGATGTTCAATGATTTTTCTCATTTTTGTCCCTTTGCATTCTTACCATATTTTGATTTTTTTTTTTTCCACTTAGCTGCTATGATGGTTAGTATGATAATTAACACATGGACCCAGGTTCTCTACCATCTCTCCATGGAAAGTGTCTACAGAACATTTTCACCAGTAATTTAGGTATTTTTTTCCATCATCATACACCACGATCCCCAGACCCTCTTCACTCTTTTCTGAGAATCTTTTGCTTTGGTTCAGTCAAGTTTCACTCTTTTTTTTTTTTTTTAAGATATTTGTTTATTTATGAGAAAGATAGGAGAGAGAGATTATGAGAGAGAATGAAAGAGAAAGAAAGAGAGAAAAAGGAAGGGAGGGAGGGAGGGAGGGAGAGAGAGAGAGAGAGAGAAAGAAAGAGAGAGAGCGAGAGCCAGACATCACTCTGCTACATGTGCTATGGGGAATTGAATTCAGGACCTCCTGCTTGAGAGTCCAGCACTTTATCCACTGCACCACCTCCTAGAGTACGTCTGAGTTTCACTTTGTCTTTTCTTTTACTATTGTTTCTTAAGTCCCACTTATGAATAATATAGTCTGATATTTGTCCTCCTCTTTGGCTGTTTCACACAACATAATTCCTTCCAGTTCATTTAGGATAAAACAAAGGAGATGCCTTCATCATATTTAACAGCTGAGCAGTATTTCTTTGTGTATGCATGACACATCATTCTTAGACATACATGCCATTGGGCATTGGGGTTGCTTCCATATTTTGACGTTTATGAATTGTGCTGCTATGAACATAGGGGTACATATCTTCTGATAGGTGGTTTTGTCTCTGAGTAAATTCCCAGGAGAGTAATTGCTGGGTTACAGGTGGTCTGTTTCTAGAATTGTGACAAGTCTCTATCTAAACTACTTTCCACAGTAGCTGAACTAATTTGCATTCCCCCCACATCCTAACCAACATTCATTGTTACTGTACATTCCAATGTATGACATTTTCACAAGAATAAAATGGTGTATATCATTGACTTGATTTGCATTTCTCTGATAATCATTGACTTTGAGTACTTCTCTTTGTCTGTTGGGCCTCTGGAGCTGTTTCTTGGTGAAGATTTTTGTTCATGTCATCTCCCTGTTTTCTAATGTAGTTTTGTTGTTGCTAAGTTTAATGATTTCCTTATGTATTTTGGTTATTGGTACTTTATCTAAAGTATGTTGTATAAAGATCTTCTTACTCTGTCAGGTGTTTTACTGGTACCTTTTGCTGTGCAGAAGCTCTTCAATTTGATGCAATCCCCTTAGCTTATTTTTATTTTTGCTTTCTTTGCTGTTAGTCTCAGTTTTTGAAGACATTTCTGAAGCATATATTCTGAAGTGTACTGCTAAGAGTTTCTTCCATGTATGTGATAGTTTCTGGTCTAATGTCCATATATCTTTAACCCATTTGACTTTTGTGTGTGGTGAAAATGTGATGGTCCAGTTTCATTCATTTGCACATTTCAACCCATTTTTTCCCCAACACCATTTGTTGTAACCCCCTTACAAAAATTAGATGTCCATAGTTGTGGGGTTTTATTCCTAGGATTTCATTTTTTTTTTTTTCCTCCAGGGTTATTGCTGGGCTCCGTGCCTGCACCATGAATCCACCGCTCCTGGAGGCCACTTTCCCCCCCTTTTGTTGCCCTTGTTGTTGTAGCCTCTTTGTGGTTATTATTATTGCCCTTGTTGACGCTATTCGTTGTTGGATAGGACAGAGAGAAATGGAGAGAGGAGGGGAAGACAGAGTGGGGGAGAGAAAGATAGACACCTGCAGACCTGCTTCACCGCCTGTGAAGCGACCCCCATGCAGGTGGGGAGCCGGGGGCTCGAACCGGGATCCCGTCGCCGGTCCTTGCGCTTTGCGTCACATGCGCTTAACCCACTGTGCCACCGCCCGACCCCCAGGATTTCAATTCTATTCCACTGTTGTCTATTTTGGTTCCACTTAACACGCAGTTTGGATTATTATAGTATAAAATTGGGTATCAGGAAGTATGATTGACTTGTCTCTTTTTTTTTATTTCCATGAGATAGATTTGACAATCCTAGGCATTTCTGATTCTAAGTAAACTTTTGTAGCTTTTGTTGTGTTCCCTTAGATAAATATGGCAGTGTCTTGATAGGAATGTCAATAAATCTGTATATGGCTCTGATTAGGATGGTCATTTTAATGATGTTAATTCTTCCAATCCTAAAATCACAGAATATATTTCCATTTCTTTATATATCTCTTTCCTTGAATAGTGAGTCATAATTTTCAGTGTACAAATATTTCACCTCCTTTGTTAACTTTATTGCTAAATACTTACTTTTTGCTTCTATTGCAAAGGATCAATTTCCATCATTATTTCTTCTAGTTTAGTGTTTAAATAGAGAAGTGGCACTGATATATATATATATACTCTCATTTTGTAACCCACCACTTTATTATGTTGTTAACTAATTTCTAGGAGCTGCTTCCTATACAGGAAGCATTGGTCTCACAGCATTGAGTTTAATGTTGGCTGCAGGTTTGCTGTACCAGGTGAGTTGTCTTTTAGCTTCTGTTACGTTTTTTTCATTAGTTTGTATCATTTTCAAATTAGATGTATCTGTGTTTAGATCTCTTAAGATTTACTGTACCATTAAATTCATAATTTAAATAGTATCTTTAAAATGCAAATTATTTATTATTATGTACATTTATGATCGCAAAGAACACTGACTTGTGGATTTAATAGTCTCTTTAACAAATGTTTATTGAGCAAATTTTCTGTGCCAAGCATTCAATTAACTACTTGGGACACAATGGAAAAATAACGATATATGATCCTAGCATTTGAAAGACTTGTGCTCAAGGGGATAAACAAGTATTTAACATTAAATGTTAAAATTCAACATGCTCTAACTACAGTAAATGCTATGAGGAAAGAAAAAAGGATCACAGTGCCCCATTTGTTCAGAAAAGTAATAAAAAGCTATCCTGAAGGAGTGGTTTATCTTTATTTTGGAATAATTATAAATTTAAAAGTTAAAAAACCACACAGAAAATTTCCATCTTCAACTAGTTTTCTCCAATAATAGTATTACACATTATGATAATTAGTATGTTTTCAAAAGCAATAAAGAACATGTTTTTAATATATGGGGAATCTAATATGTGGATTTAAAGACTGAATTTAGCTGGGAGTGAATTGAACTTACCTGTTTAGTATGCCTGTTTTGCCATGTGTGGGACCCAAGATGGAGGATACTTTAGTGCTGTGGTGTCTTTTCCTCTCTATTGCATAAAAGAAATGATTGCCCCAGAATGTTGAAACCCTTGTTAGGCAAAAACAAACAAAGAAACAACAACAGCAAAGATAAAGAAAGAAAAATTGGATATAACTAGACCCTGGATATAGTGGTATAGGAAAAAGCAAGGATAAATTCAAGTAAGTAGACCATCTAATTTAGGGCTTTATAAAACTTGTTTAAGGCCTTTTTTTTTTTTTTTATGGTAGCTGGGGAAATGAAATTTGCCTTTAGAAGTATTTTTGTGGGTACAGAGAGAATCAAGGCTTAGATGCAAGGTGAAAATTGTGGGATAAAAGAACAAAGTATTAGAAATTAAGAGACTGGGCTTCTCTGACTTGATTTGTTGTAGGTTTTAAGATGTCGTAATATAATTTTGTGAGTATCATTTCATACTGCAGTTATTAAATATGACATTAAAATATACTAAGTATTAATAGTTTTGGTTTAAAAAGCAGTGTCGAGTTTATTATTTTTGAGGTAAAAGTATAGAAAGCATAACATGTGTTAAACTAAATGAATTGTAATAGATTATTTATTGTTGTTATTATTATTGTTACATAACTGGTTAAGATGCTTTAAAAAACTGAGATAAAGGGAGCTGGGCGGTAGCACAGTGAGTCTGCAGGTGTCTATCTTTCTCTCTTCCTCTTTGTCTTCCCCTCCTTTCTCCATTTCTCTCTGTCTTATCCAACAACAACAACAGCTATGACAACAATAACAACAACAACAAGGGCAACAAAATGGGAAAAATAGACTCCAGGAGCAGTGGTTTTGTAGTGCAGGCACCGAGCCCCGGCAATAACCCTAGAGGCAAAAAAAAAAAGTGAGATAAAATTGCCAAGGTTTAGCTGTGGGTCATACATAGCCTTAAGCTGTATGGAATTCAGAGTAATAAAAAAGGAAATTCTTCAGTCTCTATACTTATCTTTTGAAATTACATTTGAGTCATATTTAATTTGAAAGTAATAATATTTCAATTAGTCCACTATGTGTTTCAAGCAAATAGTGTTATGATTCCTTTCACCATAGAACTTACCTTCTGCTTGGAGTGAGGGTAGAGGGGGCGCAAGCAGGTACAGCAAGAAAAGACTATAGACAAAAGAGAAATGAATGATATGACTTTGTATAATGGTAGATACTCCAAAGACACACACAGATGGTGTTTGGGTGGGCGGGTGGGGTGGGGTGGGTGTGAGAGATTTCATTTTATATCAAGGAAGCTGAACCATCCTGAAAAAGTGGATTTCAGAACATCAGGCTAGAGAAAGCAGTGATTTATGAAGACCTTCAACAGGAAGGAACCCAGTGTGTTCAAATAACAAAATAAGGCCCTGGAAACTGAGAATACTTAGCAAGTGGGAAGAGAAAGGAAAAGAAGGTCATGAGGGACTGGATCATGCTGCACTGTAAACCTTGTAAGGAATTTGGATTGCTGTGCATGGGGAGAAAGTGATATATTCCTGGGGGACATTTGTCTATGAAACTTGAGTTGGCTACTGCCAACCTTTACTAGAACAAAAATAAGAGTTTCACAAATAGTGTGTTGAAAGTTTGGTATAGTCTCCTGATCAGATTGCAAATTCATTGCCTATGCCAGTTAACAGAAATGTTCTTTGTACCTGCTAACATAGATTTGGAACACTAAAGTCTTGGTTAACAAAAGCAAAAATGTCTGCTTTTTTTCTGCTTGACCAGTTGTACTTCTTTTTTTTTTTTAAATAGGTGGTAATTTTACATTGGAAATTTATACGTAAGCCCATCCTTCTCTTCACTAATATCTATAGTTGGAGGAAACTAAAGAGGCTGCATATGTAAAGTTGGTCTGCAATTAGACAGTGATGGACAATGTATCATTGCTGGGAAGATGGGAACTTTCATAGACCTTTTTCTGTATGCTTCTATTAAGTCAAGATTATAGTAATAGGATTCCTAAGTGATTTGTAGATTGTATTCTCAATGTAGTTGAAAGCATTTTAATAAATTTCTTCCTGCTAAACCTCTTCCTTTTGGGGGACAAAAGTCTTTATTGCTTATGATTTAACCTATTTGATTTTGTCTTAAACCCAGTAGGGATATAGGATAACACATAAAAGACACCATTAAATACTCACTGTTTACAACCAGATTTGGCTTAAATTCTGCTTCTTCTGCTCACTTGGAATTCAATCCCCATTTCTTTGGACCCTTTGAATATGCTCAGAGTCCTGGCACGTTTCTGAGGGTTAAATAGGGTCTGCTATATGGAGTGAGTGCTATGAGTACCTGGTACCTAGCAGGTATTCAGGAAAGGCTTATTTTCATCTCATTTTATGTACAGTAATGCCTTTGTGTGCAGAAATCAGCTATCTATCACTTTTATCCTTTGATTTTCAGATCAAAGGATTAAGCATTATATCACTTAAAACACCTAGAAATAAAACACAAAAAGCCGTATCATAGATTTGTATTATAATTTATATTCTAGACTCCAGTTAAATTTCTTTGAGGTCTGTTGGTGCCATCAGTGTGACCCAGGGTTTCCTTATCTGGCACTGTTAACATTTTGGGCTGAATGATTTTGCTATGTGTAGCAACATTGCCTTCTATCCGTGGCCTGCTAGCCCTCAGTTTTGACAACCAAAATACTTTTAGTCATTGGTCAGAGTCTCCTGGAGAGTATAAACATTAATTATGCAATCTTTGGCATACTGCTCTTCTAATTTATATAGTGTCTTTGTGGAGTGGGCTGGAGTTTTGTCAAAAACATATCAGTATTGCAAATTGTGAATAATAAACCACAATTCTGTTTAATATTTGCATAGCTTGAGACTGGCCTTATCAATTTTTAAATATCTCTATATTTAAATTTCATTTATTATATTTTATTGAGAAAATGAAACTGCACTTGTTCCAGGGCTATGCTTTTATTTTTTTTCTTCCTTTATTTTTATTTATTAGTGATTTAATATTGATATTCAAAATTACATGTCAACAGGGGTATAATTCCGTACTGTTCCTACCACCAGCATTCTGAATCCCCAGTACCTCTATTGTAAGCTACAGCATTTTTCCCAAGGTTGCAGATATGGGTTAACTATTATTTCTACATCTGCCTGTCTATATTTGTACATAATTCCCTCCTTTTTTTTTTTTTAAAGTTCCTGTCTTCCCTTCCTTTCCAAGCTACACATAACCCTATTACTACATCCAAATACCCCTCTTTTTTCCTCTTCTCTGTCTGGGTCCTGATGTTATAAGAGTTCAGGACCCTCATCCTCTTTCTCCTATCACTTCTTCCCCACTGGGAGTATGGATCAAAATTACTTTTGGGGTCAGGGGTACAATTTTACATCTCTCCAAAAACATGACTCGATTGTGTTGTCTAGAATGTTGAATGATAATTGTAGGGTTGCTTTTAAAATTGATGACTTGGATTCTCCAGTACTGCTTGTGCCAGATTGATGCTTTGGTTCTTTCTCTGTCTCTCTCTTTGCTTTCTCTCCTTCATAAATCTTTAAAAAAAATTTGTACTTCATGCATAGTACGCACTTAAAAATGCTAATGATTGTTATTATATCATCTGTATTTTAATTTGTATGCAAATCTTAGTATAACTTTGTGAATATTTTATTTTATTTTTAAATTTTCATATATATAATTGCTATTACTGGAGCTTCAGCACTCTGAGCTTTTCAGATAAAAGGAGAGAAATTCCCACCTACACCTCAAGGACATCTTTGATGAATCAAACCCAATTGCAAGGAAGACTAAAGCAGAAACAAACCAATGGGACTACATCAAATTGAAAAGCTTCTGCACATCCAAAGAAACTATTAAACAAACAGAGACCCCTCACAGAATGGGAGATCTTCACATGCCATACATCAGACAAGAAACTAATCACCAAAATATATAAAGAGCTCAGCAAACTTAGCACCAAAAAAGCAAACGACCCCATCCAAAAATGGGCAGAGGATACGAACAAAACATTCACCTCAGAGGAGATCCAAAAGGCTAACAAACATATGAAAAACTGCTCTAGGTCACTGATTGTCAGAGAAATGCAAATTAAGACAAGATTAAGATACCACCTCACTCCTATAAGAATGGCATACATCAAAAAGGACAGCAGCAACAAATGCTGGAGAGGTTGTGGGAACAGAGGAACCCTTTTACATTGCTGGTGGGAATGTAAATTGGTACAGCCTCTTTTGAGAGCAGTCTGGAAAACTCTCAGAAGGCTAGACATGGACCTTCCATATGATCCAGTAATTCCTCTCCTGGGGTTATACCCCAAGAACTCCATAGCACCCAACCAAAAAGAGGTGTGTACTCCTATGTTTATAGCAGCACAATTCATAATAGCTAAAACCTGGAAGCAACCCAGGTGCCCAACAGCAGATGAGTGGCTGAGAAAGCTGTGGTATATATACACAATGGAATACTATGCAGCTATCAACAATGAACCCACCTTCTCTGACCCATCTTGGACAGAGCTAGAAGGAATTATGTTAAGTGAGCTAAGTCAGAAAGATAAAGATGAGTATGGGATGATCCCACTCATCAACAGAAGTTGACTAAGAAGATCTGAAAGGGAAACTAAAAGCAGGACCTGACCAAATTGTAAGTAGGGCACCAAAGTAAAAACCCAGTGGTGAGGGGTAGACATGCAGCTTCCTGGGCCAGTGGGGGGTGGGAGTGGGTGGGAGGGATGGGTCACAGTCCTTTGGTGGTGGGAATGGTGTCTATGTACACTCCTAGCAAAATGTAGACATATAAATCACTAGTTAATTAATATGAGAGGGGGAAAATCAATTGTATGTCTCAAAGTTTTTCAAAACACAAACTGAATCTTTTTAATATATAGGCTGTGTATTTGATATGCGGACTCTCTCAAAAGCCTAGACCAAGTAGATTAGAAGCATCCAATAGCACAGCTGTATACAAGATACTGGGTACTGTACAGCAAACCATAACAAAAGGACTTTTCAAAGTTAACCCAATTACCAAATAATGTGATGATAACATTAACTATCGATTGTCTTTTTGAACCCTAAGACAGCAGGAACCTCACATCTCCACTATAGAGCCCCTACTTCCCCCAGTCCTGGAACCCTTGGATAGGGCCCACTTTCCCGTATGCCTCTCCCAATCCATATCAAATAATATTGCATCCGCCGATCACAACCTAACCAACGCAACGATTGCCACCTCAACATGCTTCACTTCAGACTGTGTCCAGAGACTTCACACGTGGAATGACAACCCTTCAGCTTCATTACTCAGTCACCAGGTTCCAGATGCCATCAGGATGCTGGCCAGGCTTCCCTGGATTGAAGACCCCACCAATGTGTCCTGGAGCTCAGCTTCCCCAGAGACACACCCTACTAGGGAAAGAGAGAGGCAGACTGGGAGTATGGACCCACCAGTCAATGCCCATGTTCAGCGGGGAAGCAATTACAGAAGCCAGACCTTCTACCTTCTGCAACCTACAATGACCCTGGGTCCATGCTCCCAGAGGGAAAGAGAATGGGAAAGCTATCAGGGGAGGGGGTGGGATATGGAGATTGGGTGGTGGGAATTGTGTGGAGTTGTACCCCTCCTATCCTATGGTTTTGTTAATTAATCCTTTCTTAAATAAAAAAAAAGGGAGAAAAAAAAGGAGAGAAATGACACACAATTAAAGAGATAGTATTGAAGCTTCTACTGTGATGGGTTTGAAACTGGATTGCAGGTATAGCAAAGCAAGACACTATTCATATGGACAAATGGGTTGCAGGAAAAAGTCACGATTCTTTTTGCATAGAAAAATACATCATGACTTTTCTAATACATCAATATTTTGCCAAGTTTACTATTTCATTTTAGTAATTTTTATGATAGCTATGATTTTCCATTTTATAAAGATTTAAACAGTTTTTTCCCTTGCCACCAGGGTTTCACTGAGACTTCATACATGCATGACTCCATCATTTCTGGCAGATGTTTTTTCCATATCAGGATGAGGGTAAAAAGCAAAGAAGGAGGGAAGGGGTGAGAGTGGGGGGGGGGAGAGAAGGAGAGACACCACAGTACTTCTCATGAAGTATCCTCTTTGAATGGTACTACCATGTGGTGGCCTGGGACTCAAACTTGGGTCCTTGCAGGTGGTAAAGGATTTACTCTACTGAGTGAGCCTTGTTTCAGCCCCTATGTTTAAATACTTTCTATCTTGAATTTTTTTCCAATTGCTCTAGGCAATATTTTTTTTACCATCTCCATTTCTTAGATTAAAGAAACTGAATCCAAGCAGATGACTTTTCTAGAGCAAAAAAAGACCTTTTTTCAGTAGATTTTTATATTTATTTATTTATTCCCTTTTGTTGTCCTTGTTTTATTGTTGTAGTTATTATTGATGTCATTGTTGTTGGATAGGACAGAGAGAAATGGAGAGAGGAGGGGAAGACAGCGAGGGGCAGAGACAGATGGACAGCTACAGACTGGCTTCATCACCTGTGAAGCAACTCCCCTGCAGGTGAGGAACCGTGGTTGGAACCAGGATCCTTACGCAGGTCCTTGCACTTTGCGCCACCTGCGCTTAACCCACTGCACTACCGCCTGACTCCCTTTTCAATAGATTTTTATATTGATTATGTTAAAGAATTACATAATGCTAAAATTCTATAGCCTTGACATACTTACCATGCCTTTTAGTAAGACTGTGACATATATACTATATAGTAAATATGCATGGTTTTGTGATCCATTATAGTCTTTGTCACAGCTATTCAATTCTGCCATCATAATAAGAAAGTAGTTTCATATAATACATAAATATATGGGAGTGACTGTATGCCTATAAATCGTTAATTCCACACAGGTTCACCTTCACCGGGCCAGTGGTTGTCCCAGGGCTGTGATTTCGATGATCTTGGGTTTTGCACTTACTCAAAAGTTTTCACCAAATAGTGGAATGCATATATCATTGGTCAAAAGAGAACCTGTGTGAACTTGGTAAGATTTGTTCAAGTGAGGAAATGTATTTGATTAGCTTCTTTTAGAACTTTACTTTGTTAGAAGTGTTTATTGGGAACAGGTTAATTAGGATAAATAAGGACAAGGAGCACATCTCTTGATAAACATATATTTAATAGAACTTAACCTTTAGAATTTATGTGGGAAAGACCTTGCATTTTATTGGACTTTATGTCTTTTGGGGGTGCTTCAGGTACTTTGCTGTTAGCACCACTTCAGATTGCAAACTCTTGAAACATGAATAATTTATTAGTTTGGGATAGTTTTTATTGCATTGTGAGCCAACATTTGGAGCTATCCATATCTTAAATATTGATTTTTTTTTTAAGTGCTGAAAAGTGTTACATTAAATGAGAGTATTGTAAAAGAGTCTGTAGAGAAACAGGTTTGTAATTGTGGGCCTACTGGTCGTCTCATAAAGGCAAACAAAATAAGAAATATCACAGTGATTTTTTTTTCTATGATAGCAACAGAAATGAAACAGTGAGAAACAGTGAGAGAGATGACACCACTCAAACTTGCTTCAGTGGTGTGGGAGCTAAGCTTGAACCTGGGTCATGCAAATGGTAAAACAGCACACTAATTGAGTTACTTTGTCAACCCCATCATAGTGAAATGATGGTACTTCATAGGTACTTCTGTGCCACGGTGCAGATGGAACTCTGTGTCTTCTCAGTATTAGCAAAGCAAAATCAAAATATAATTCTAACAAGAAAGCACCATTGCTCAGAAATAACACTTTTGACTCATGATATCAGCAAATTGAGGACCATTCATGGAGTGGGGAGGAAGATGCACATTATAATGGTTTGCAATTTTAATCCCTGACTCATGGGAAAATTTAAGTCACTCTCACTTGCCAGTTTATATTGGCAAGTAGGAGAAGATACATGTTTCTGCAAGTGCATGAAGGCATAACTGTATTCTCATTTGGATTAAGATTGTTTAGAGTTGTATGAAGAAGTAGCATTAATTGAATTAAAGAGAAATTTTGGTTGAATATGAAGAAAAATTAGTAATGGTTAATACTATGGGGAAAGAATGAGCCCCACTATGTGAATCATTTGAAGTAAGCAGCAGAAACCATGATGGAGAACTACAGTTTCTGAAATAAGCAAAACTACACCAGCAAAGGGATAGAAAAAGATCATCCACCAACTGCAAAACACAATTCATTTTAGATTTCATTTTAATTGTTTCAATTTGGAGTGAGAGATGGAACAGGAAGGGTTCATGATAATCATAATAAAACAATTGTTTACATTCCAGAACCTGTTTTCTCTAGAGAGTTTGTAGTTTAACAAATTGATCTGACACCACCAATGGGCAGAGATTAAATTGGCTAACCTCTCTTTGCTGTATTTACTTAGGTTGCCAGGTTCCTTTTTGTAATTTAAAATAACAAAGTACAATCAGCAACATTCTATTTAGCTCAAAAAGTTCTGATTTTTTTTTTTTTATTGGATAGAGACAGAGAAAATGAGAAGGGAGGGAGAGGTAGAGAGGGAAAGACAAAGAGAGACACCTGAAGCTTTCCTTTACCACTTGTAAACCTTTCTCTCTGCAGGTGGGGACCAGGGGATTGAGTGCTCAGGAAATTCTATATTTTTTTTAAGCCTCGCTAGTGCTCCACCCTGTTCCTTTTTTTATTGTACAGATTTGTCATGTTAATCTTAACTACTAATACAGTTCCATGTCTGCTGCCTCCTTTCATTTTAATGTAGCACCAATTATATCCTAAACCTTTGAAGATCACAAGAAGATTCAGCTAGTAACTACTCTTAAAATACTTGAAGTCCTTCAACAAATTGTGTTGGAAAAAATGGTTTGAAACATGCAGAAGAATGAAACTGAACCACTATATTTCACCAAATACAAACGTAAATTCCAAGTGGATCAAGGACTTGGATGTTAGACCACAAACTATCAGATACGTAGAGGAAAATATTTGCAGAACTCTTTTCCGCATAAATTTTAAAGACATCTTCAATGAAACGAATCCAATTACAAAGAAGACTAAAGCAAGTATAAACCTATGGGACTACATCAAATTAAAAAGCTTCTACATAGCAAGAGAAACCACTACCCAAACCAAGAGATCCCTCACAGAATGGGAGAGGATCTTTACATGCCATACATCAGACAAGAGGCTAATAACTAAAATATATAAAGAGCTTGCCAAACTCAACAAGAAAACAAATAACCCCATAACTCCCCAAAATGGGGAGAAGACATGAACAGAATATTCACCACAGAAGAGATCCAAAAGGCCAAGAAACACTTGAAAAAAATGCTCCAAATCTTTGATTGTCAGAGAAATGCAAATAAAGACAACAATGAGATGCCACTTCACTCCTGTGAGAATGTTGAAAAACAAGATCAGAAGAGAAACACAAGTAGAACCTGAATTGGAATTGGCTTATTGCACCAAAGTAAAAGACTCTGGGGTGGATGTAGGTGAGAATACAGGTCCAAAGAGGATGACAAGAGGACCTAGTGGGAAATGTTATGCATGTACAAACTATTGTATTTACTGTCGAATGTAAAACATTAATTCCCCAATAAAGAAATTAAAAAAAAAATAGTTGAAGTTCTGTGAATTTCACCCAAGTAAAAGACTCTGGGTGTTTTTTTTTTTTGGGGGGGTTCAGGTCCTAGAACATGATAACATGATGGCAGAGGACCTAGTGGGGGTTCTATTGTTATGTGGAAATATTATGATGTACAAACTATTGTATTTTACTGTCAACTATAAACCACTAATCCCCCAATAAAGAAATTAAAATAGTTGAGGTCCTACAAAAAACTTAAGTACTATGCAGGAAAGTTCATGCCATAGTATATGTCTGCAAAAAGCATTACCACTTGCAGGTTCTTAATGGAATTTAAAAAGAATGTCACTTTGGTAGAGACAGAAGTTATAGCTAAGGAGCTTAGAGTTTACAGGACGGTTCAGTGGTTCTCAACCTGATGATAATCTGGAATCACTTGGGACTAATATACAGGTACGCAATTCCCAAACAGATGCATTGAATCACAATATGTGAAGATATGGTCCAAGCATAAGTAATGTTAAAATGTTCATCATGAGGGGTGGAAGAGCACACACTACCATGCACAACGACCCAGGTTCAAGCCCCTGGCTGCCACATGGGAAGCTTCATGAGTGGTAGAGTGGTATTGTGCTCTCTCTCCTTCTCCCTTTCTCTTTTGCTTCCCTTTAGCCTCTATTTGTACAAAAAGGAAAAAAAAAAAAGTCTGTTGGGAGTGATAGAATCATGCAGGTGCTAAGCACTAGCAGTGAAAACAAATATGCTTCAGTAACTTTCTTAAGTACTGCTCAGCACTCCCAATTAACAAGAGGAAACAAGGAAAACTACCTAGCTCAGAAGTAATCTGGTCCAATTTGAATTTTCCATAGATCATTGGTAGTTGCATTGAGGATTTGAGTCTCAGAGACCCATTAAAAGACTTAAAATCAAGTAAGATTGAGCATTGTGGAGCTATATCTTATAGTCTTGGAATCTTGTAACACATTATTAATCACAAATTAAAAAAAAGAAATAAAGTCAATTAGTATGAACATCATGAGGGTCTAATCTGGGACTGTGCTTATAGAATAAAAAACTAAGTAAAAAAATTATTTGAGAGGATTGAAAGTGTCTTTGTATATAATAGGTGTTGTATGGGTAGGAGAACGGACAAGAGATGAGCAACAGCTTAAAAAGTCATTGAAAAATAGTAGAGTGGTGCCTTTTCTGTGTGTAATTCTCTTCTACCCAACCCTCCACTGCCAACATACCCAATACTCTTTCCTATGGTTTTGTGTCTTTCCTAATAGTTATCATATATTACTTTTAGTAATTATTTAAAATTCTCATATGCTATGCACAGAGTAAGTATACTTGCTCTCCTCATATCCTGCCTCCTTGACCCCATCTTATTATTGGATGGTAAACATAGCTAGGAGTAGGAACATTGCATCTCTACAGTTACCTGCAGATTGATTATTAAAGCAAGCCAATTCAATTCTTTTGAAAGATTTCAATGTATCTTATAAGTGAAGTAATCATCTTGCATGATCTTACCATTTGGGAATGCATGGCCAGTGTATTTTTCTTGAGAGAAACTTGATACCCAGATTTTTATGTGTAACATTTTTAGTTTTTACACATCTGCTTGAATTAAAACTCATTATGTGGAGCTGGGAAATGAAATCACTCATCACAGACTATTAGGGGTGTACCATGCAGAGTGGAACTTCTCAAGTGGTGAAACAGTGCTGTGGTGTCTCCTCTTTTCTCTGTTTCCCTCTCCCTCCCTCTGTCTGATAGTGAAAGGGAAAAAAGAAAAGCACTCTGCCTTTTGTACAAGTACATGAAATGTGGCAAAAACAGTAACAACTAAAACATATTAAGCCACACTGGTGACCAAAGGAATATACCTGTGAGGAAAATCTGGTTTGGGACACAAGTTTTCATTATCTGTATAGGGTCTCAGCAGAAATTTGTAGAATTGAATACAACTCTCCAACTCCAGTGGTTTCCTGCCCTTTCTGAGGCTTTATAACAGTTGCCCCCCATGCCCTCACCACTACCCCTAAGCAGTAGTGGTTAAATTTGGGCTGATGTTGTTTGTATGAAATGAATAATAGTTTGCATTCCATTACCTGGTATTTTACAATAAAACATAAAGCAGAAGGGCAAATTTAATATACTTTAACTGCAATTATACAGGTACTTCTGGAGAATATGAATTTGAGAACATGAATTATTCATTAAAATCCATTCATCTCCAGTTTGTTCTAACAGTAGCTGGCTTAAAGACCTCAAGTGGTCCCTCTTAGCCTGAGGCTAGGGACAGAAATTTCCTCTCCCTTCTGATTTTATCCATCCCTGGAGTTAAATCAGTTTGGCTTCTTTTTCTCTCAGGGGCTTCTCTGGCTACCCAATGTGAAGCCTTAGAATGTTTGAAGCTAAAGAGCAGTTGAACAGTTGTTCAGACAATGAATTTGCATTTCAATGATTGTTGCTCAGAAGGATACTGCCCAAGTGAGCAGCTGGGTGGGAATTGAGAACTTTTCTCTTAACAGTCATTTCTGGGTAAGAAGATATTTCTGTAAAAAGGATCTTCTAGTTACATACAGATTAAAGATTTGGTTCCTCAACATTTTCTGCTCTGTCCATTTGGTTGAAATTTTCTAGCATGACCTTTGCATTTCTCAGTATTAAGTAGATCATAGGAAGCATGATTGGTGTGTGATCTCTTAACTGAAACTACTCAGGAATATCAAATTTTGCTTATTGTCTAATTCTACTGTCACTGTATTGAGGAAATGGTGACTTATAGAATTTTTGTTATCACAAGGATTTATTTCCACATTCATCTGAGACAGGTACACTTCCCTTCAAACAAGCCATCATGTTGTTCCACTATAGGGACTTAGGTCCCCCATCTCTCCTTCTTGCTTACCCCTTCTGAGTCCCCAGACTCTTAGAATAATCTATAGTCCATTGAAAATTCACCCTGTATCAATTGACCTTTGCTTTGTCTCTTAGATCCTATCAGTGAGTAAGATCTCCTGGTGTTCTCCTTTTTCATTATCTTATTTTACTTGACACAATTCCTTCTAGTTCCAAACACGTTGTAGAAAAAGAGAATATAGAGCTTCTCATAGTTCTGTACCATTCCATTGTGCATATCTCCTACAGTTTCTCTAACTATTCATCTATTGTTGTGAATGTATTGTTTCCAATTGCTAGTGATAACTAAAAGCACTGCCATGAACATAGATGCCCTTAGATATTTCAGATAGGTGTTTTGCATTCTTTAGAAGAATGTATAGGAGAAGGATTGTTAGGTCATTTTGGTAGGTTCTATATATAATGTATTTGTTGTTGTTCTAGTGCCACATAGTGTTAATTGCTGTAGCCATGTAATGTAGTTGTAACTAAGGGAGTATGATGCCTCCATTCTCATTCTTTTTTTTCCTCGTGTTTGCTTTGGTGAAAAATACTATTTATTTATTTATTTTAACCAGAGCACTACTCAGCTCTGGTTTATGGTGGTGCAGGGATTGAACCTGGGACTTTGGAGCCTCAGGCATGAGCGTCTGTTTGCATAATAACCATTGTGTTATCTTCTCTACCCAGGAATACCAAATTTTATAGTCTCCCTTTTTATGTTGAGATGCCATAAAGAACTACTGCTACATACAGTTGGCCAGATGGCTAAACTTTCTTATGACCATATGAGTTTTATAATCCTAATTAGAAGAGATATGGTATAAATATGCTATGGTAGAAAAGAGCACTGTTTTCTAATGAAGAAAATCTGTATTCACGTCCTTTATTTTGATCCTTACTCTGTGTGTGTTGAGTATGTGCATGTGTACATGCACACACATATGTGGAGATTTTTGCAGGTTATTGAGGACCTGACAAAGTTTCCTTCATAATCATTATGTTAACCATTTTGCTGTCTCCCCACCTGACAAGACCTTATTTCAAAGGTCATCCTCATTTGACCCTTTCCATGAAATTAGCTTTTTTGCCGAGGACATATTTTCAGGGGTGATTTACTGTTGCTCCCCTTTAAGAGCCTGAGAGCACAAAGAGGACTGTAGCAAAGGAAACTGGTAAACTGCTAGAAAGGAGAGGGGAGGATGATTATACATTTCAAGTTTCTTCAGAATTACTGTAGTTACAATATGGAAAATCTGTCATTGCTCCCAATGACAGTGATATTCAGGTACCAAAAAAAAAAAAATCCTCTTTCTAAGCAGTGGCTTTCTATGAACACAAAGCAAAATGAATTGGGAATGGAGAGTGGCAGTAGATTTTACAGACCAGATCTTTAAGTCTGTGATCCTCTTTTTTTTAATTTTTATCACATTTGCTTATATTTCCTTAGGCCATAGATTTAGGGGCAGGCATTTATTATTATGGCCAATAGTAAATTTTCCAGGCTACTCTGATATGTAACATTCTGATAGATTTAGTGGTGTAAAGTCTGCAATTGAGTCATTGTGGACCTCACAGGTCAAGGCTCAGTAATTCTCACCACAGCCCTCCCAGTCATGTGATAGTAGTTAAAGATCCTAGGAGGATAAGCCAGAAACTGAGTTTACAAACAAACCAGATACTGGAGCTCAAATCAAATATTTGTATAGCACTGTAATAGCACTGGACTACTATTTATACAGGAGGAGTACGTGCTCCTTGTTGACTGTTGTTGTTTTGGCTGCTAAGTACTGAACCCAGAACTTCATATATAGGAAGCTTATTCTCTGCTGCTCACATACAACTGAGCAGCTCCATACCAAAAGCACCATACCACCCTAAACTGTCCAGCATCTTGATAAAAAAAAAAAAAAGCAGTGATTCACAATAACACCAACAAAAAGCTACTGGGTTCCAGATGCTACCGTGATGCCAACCAAACTTTCCTGGGAAGACCACCTCACCAGTGTGTCCTGGAGCCCTGCTTCCTCAGAGCCCCACCCCACTAGGGAAAGAGTAAGACAGGCTGGGTGTATGGATTGACCTGTCAACGCCCATGTTCAGCAGGGAAGCTGATTACTGTAAAAAATGGCGACTAATCCCTAGCACTGCAAAAACGGTATCATCTGTTTTCCATCTACACCATACCTCGGCCTCGTGTGAGCTTAATGTGCAGCTTGGCGATACGAAAATCCGGCATGAAGCCCAGCCAGTCTATCTTGGCGTTACTCTCGATCGCACCCTGTCATTTCACGAACATCTCATAAAAACTGCAGCAAAGGTGGGCGCGAGGAATAACATCATTGCAAGACTGGCCAGCTCCTCATGGGGCGCGAGCGCTTCCACACTACGATCATCATCTCTGACATTATGCTATTCCACTGCAGAATACTGTGTCCCAGTATGGTTCCGTAGCCCCCATGTCCACTTGGTCGATTCCAAATTATATTCCTCCATGAGTATAATTTCTGGAACCATCCGTTCCACCCCGGTTCCATGGCTGCCAGTTCTTAGCAACATCGCCCCGCCAGATATTCGTCAGGATGTGGCATCATCTAAGTTCATTTCCCACGTCTACGCTCGACCGGACCTGCCAATATACGCGGATATCTTCGCCCACCCTGTCCAACGCTTGACATCTCGTCACCCAATCTGGTCCCCTACGCCTACACTGAACTTCTCTGTTCCAGTCTCTTGGAAACAGAGCTGGCAGTCAGCTGAGGTAAAGAACAAACACCTCATCACAGACCCCTGCAAGCGTCAACCCGGCTTTGACCTAGCACGTTATGATTGGGCCCTCCTCAATCGCTATTGAACAGGCCATGGCCGGTGCACCGCTATGTTCCATCGCTGGGGAGCCAGAGACGACCCGAACTGCCCCTGCGGCTCCAGACAGACTATGACCCACATAGTCAATGACTGCCACCTCTCCAGATTCAAAGGAGGTCTCGAAACTTTACATCAGGCTCAACCTGATGCTGTTGACTGGCTGCGGAAGAGGGGCAAACGCTAGAAGAAGAAGAAGCAGGGAAGCAATTACAGAAGCCAGACCTTCCACCTTCACGCCATAATGTCCCTTGGTCCATGCTCCCAGAGGGATAAAGAATAGGAAAGCTATCAGGGGAGGGGGATGGGATACGGAGTTCTGGTGGTGGGAATTGTGTGGAGTTTACCCCTCTTATCCTATGGATTTTGTTAGTGTTTCATTTTATAAATAAAAATTATAGGGAGTCAGGTAGTAGGGTTAAGCGCAAGGACCGGAATAAGAATCCTGACTCGAGCCCCCAGCTTCCCACCTGCAGGAGAGTCGCTTCACAAGTGTTGAAGGAGGTCTGCACATGTCTATCTTTCTCTTCCCCTCTCTATCTTCCCCTCCTCTCTCCATTTCTCTCTGTCCTATCCAACAACAACGACATCAATAACATCTACAATAATAAAACAAGGGAAACAAAAGGGATTAAATAAGTATTTGAAAAAACAATTATAAACAGTCAAAAGAAAAAAATGTTTTTTCTACAAAACCTTTTAGATTTTAAGACTGTGTTATGTATTTTTTAGTCACACAATCAATAAGAAATTAAGACAGTGATTGTTATAAAAATGACAAAACTTCTCTAGAGCTCTACCCCACAAGGGAAATTTAGAAACAGGCTGGGGTATGGATCGACCTGCCAATGCCCCTGTCCAGTGGAGAAGCAATTACAGAATCCAGAATTCCTACCTTCTGCACCCTAAAAACAATTTCCATCCATACACCCAGTAGGGTAGAAGTGATAGGAGCTACATCAGGATCCGCAGAGACAGAAGAGGAAAAAAAAAAGGAACATTTAGATGTAGTAATAGGGTTATGTGTAGCTTGGAGGGGAAGAGAGCACTGGACCTGGAAGAAAAAGGGGACGATTATGTACAAATGTAGACAGATAGTTGTAGAGATGATAGTTAACCCATGTCTGCAGTGGAGGGATTGGGAATTCAGAACTCTGGTGGTGGGAACAGTGTGGAATTATACCCCTATTGACATGTAATTTTATAAATCAATATTAAATCACTAGTAAAAGTGACAAAACATAAACCTTTATTTTGTATTGATTCCCCCGTATTCTGAATATGAAAACAATAAGTTCTCTGTAGTTGTACAGTATCTATATAGTGAAAACACTTATTTTCTGTAGCTGTACAGTATCTATATAGTGAAAACACTTATTTTTCCTTCACATCATCTTCAGTCGCATTCTGTGATACATTTGTAAGGCAGTTAAATTGACTTGTCACAGTTGGTTTTCTTCCTTCCTTCCTTCCTTCCTTCCTTCCTTCCTTCCTTCCTTCTTTCCTTCCTTTTTCCCTCCCTTCCTCCCTCCCTCCCTTCCTTCCTTCCTTCCTTCCTTCCTTCCTTCCTTCCTTCCTTCCACTTCCTGACTGATTTAAAAAAATTATATACAGTATAACCTATTCTTTGTGCTGTACAATTCAGTGAGTTAGGACAGATGCTTGGAATTACACATTCACCCCAGCAATTACATAGCAGCTCCTTTGCCTTAGAAATACCCTCAGGCAGCACCAGTACATAGCTGTTTGGATCCAGCTTTTCTCATTCAGTAAATTATATTTAAGGTTCACCTATATGATTCCATGAATCAGCAGATCATTGCTTGAGTGGTATTGTGTTGTGTGCATAGTTTTCTCGTTTGCATATTGAAGGACATCTGCACTGCTTCAAATATTTGATGACTATGAATAAAAGCCACTATAGACATTTATGGGTTGAGTTTTTTTTTTTTTAAATCAGTCTCTAGTGCCAGGGTTCATGGGAATTTTGAAAGTATAACAAAAAACACAGATGTCTGGGCCCCACTCCTAACCAATGGAATTAGAATCTTCGTGAATGGGACTCCAGATAATGGTTTTATAAAGGCTCCCCAGGTGGCCCTGTTGTACTGTCTGGCCTGGGAGTTAAAGCTTGGAAACATGAGATAGGTAAGTAGGTCCTCTTGAGTTTTCTTTATTGTTTTTATTTGGCAAGGCTTTAGTAATTATATTTAGATAATATAAGATTATGCTTCAAATTAGTTGTTTCTCTTAAGGATTTAATTTCATTTCAAGGGAGAGCTACTGTATACTAATTAAACTAAGACCTTTTTAAAGGTGCGCTTACTGAAGTATTAGTAGTTCTGATAGAAATATATTTTTAATATGCCAATTATGTCCTCAGGGAAAATTTAATAATTATATAGTTGATTAGAAGGAGTACTTGTTAGTCAAATAGCATAATTATATGTTTGAATAAACTAGCAGTAGAACTAAATGAGCTCCTTTAATTACCAAGGCAATTATATTTCTGATGAAATATATTATTATCTTATATGTATATAAGTCAGGAGCTTTTATAATGTTTTATCATTTAAGAACTGTTTAGTCAGTTATGTTGAGTTAAAGAATGTAATGACATTTTATATTAACATAAGTAAGGTACTATATCAAGTATAAATTATGTAATAATTGGGATTTGAAATGTTTTTGAACCAACTAGAAAGCTACCTGATTTGATGATCATAATATATCCAAGATTAAATTTTGTTTTTGTCTCAATCCTGTCTATTTTTATTCAGTTGTTAGAGAACTTGAATACTTACCTACTCACCAAGTGTTGAAAGGTCTTTCTCAAACTTTCAGAAGGCTAGAAGTGTAGCTACCCTATGGCCCTGCATTTCCTTTCTCAAACTTTCAGAAGGCTAGAGGTGTAGCTACCCTGTGGCCCTGCATTTCCTTTCCTGGAGATATATCCTGAGGAACCAAACATACCCATCCAAAAATATCTGTATATACCTATGTTCATAGCAGCACAATTTGTAGCCAAAATCTGGAAGCCACCCAAGTATCCAATAACAAATGAGTGGTTGAGCAAGTTGTCTGTATACACAACGGAATCATACTCAGCTATTAAAAATGGTGATTTCACTTTTTAAGTTCATCTTGGGTGAAGCTTGACGGAATCATGTTAAGTGAGATGAGTCAGGAACAGAGGATGGATATGGAATGATCTCACTTATAGGCAGAACTTGAAAAAAAAAGATCAGAAGAAAAAACAGTAAGCAGAATTTGGACTGGAGCTGGTGTATTACACCAAAGTAAAAGACCCTGGGGTGGTGGAGAGGAGGGTTCAGGTCCTGGAACATAATGGTAGAGGAAGCCCTAGTGGGAGTTGTATTGTTACATGGAAAACTGGGAAATGTTATATATGTACAAGCTATTTTATTTATTTTACTGTTGACTGTAAACCATTAATCTCCCAATAAAGAAATTAAAAAAAAAAGAAAAGGTCCTTATGTCAGTAAAAGATTGCTCCATAACATTTCTAACTTTATATTTGTATAAATAACTGCCAATTCTGGTTTCAAAAATACATGTTTGTGATGATAAAAGGAATATCCTAGATACCCTCTAGATTTTGTTCTTGTATGTTAGTTGATAATGGTTATGTACTATTAATACATTTGAAGAGAGCTATGGCTTACCTTTTCTGCTAAGAAGTACAAAGAAGAGCATTATCAAGGACCAACTTTCCTAAAAAGAAAAGTCTTGCTAGCATTAGTAATACAAAGGACTAGCTTGTATGGAGCACTTGCAGTGCACATAGACTGTATTAGTGAAAGATATTTCATGATTACAACACTCCTATGTTTTAGAAACTTTATTTTGTAAGAAAAGTTAAGTTGGGGGATGGGAGCTCACCAGGCAGAGCACTTGATACCACGGGGGAATATTATGCACTCCACTAAGATTTGTGAACAGTGGTGCTGTGGTGTCTCTCCTCTCTCTTTGCCTTTCTCCCTCTGACTCTCTTCTCTGAAATTATGTAGAGAAAAATAGTCTGCTTGCAGCTATTCATGAAGGCATTAAATCTTGTTGGGAGAAAAAGAGATGGTCTAACTTGGAGTTGAGAGGGTAAGCAATTTGTCCTTAGTTGCTGTTCATAATAAGAGTGATTTATATCTTAATATTCTTACTTCAGAGGCCACATACTTAATCCCTCTACCACATTGTTGTCATCATATGTCCCCAGTTTTATTGAATTTACAGGGTTCTCTGCCTGTATTCCTTTAGCACATTTTTTATAATTTGTCTTCATTGTTGTTGTCATTTTGATTTCTGCATGCGGTTATATAATATCCACCAATTAGAGCCCAATGCCTTCTTCTGTGTTCTGGGGGTATTTACAGAGTCTCTCACACTTGGTAAACTTTCAACAACTGCTTTACTGATTAAAGCACAGATGTAAATTTCATCCAGGGCATTCATTATGTTAGACTGAGATTCCCTCTTCATTTCAGAGGTGCCTCCGAATGCTTTTAAAGTGAAATCAGTTCTCTTGTTTGAAGGCATAGTCTACAAAATACCAAATCTAAGTACCTTTCATCCATGCTAAGTTTGAACTTTATAAGCACAATATACTACCACCTGCACTTTACAAAGAAACCCACAGCACAACTCAATTTTATTCTCAGAAAATATGCAACCAATGTAAAACAGAGATATGGGCCAGGGGACTGGACATATTATAACACTATGGTCTATGGTACATAGTTTTTCTTCAAAAATTTTATTCTACATAGTAGATAATGTCCAAATAGAGGCTGTGATTAAATTTTAGCCTCTTTTTCTCTTTGAGGAACACCTGATATTATTAGAGTGGTATCATCAAGCCTTAAATTCCAAAGTTGACTTTGAAGATGAGGAGGAAAGATCCCTAGAACTATGATTGTTTTTGTCTTGTGAAATAGTTGAATTTCTTAGCCAACTAGATGTAGTTGAAAGAACACTTGATTCCATTGTAATCAAGGAAACATACTAGTTTCTGGTGAATTTTGGAAGACTTTGCATTATTACATTCTTACTCTGAAGTAACTCAAATCACAGAAATGGTAAATAAAGGGATCCATTTTCTAAATCTTTTGTTTATTTTAGAGATAATTTTATTTTAAAAAAATCACAATTTTGATGGCGTATTCAGGATTTACTACTTATTCAAATAATTCCTTACCATGACCCTCTGCCACCAAAGAGTCATTATTGTGATCTTGTCTTTTTGCTTAAAGAAGTATAGGATTATATTCCCTGTAGTTTATTCCACAATAATATTCACAGGTTTTGCTGCAGCAACCAAGAAAAATGAGTGTCATCCTTAAGGCTCTATCCTCAAAATAGAAAGTTTGTATAAAGCTAATTGATTGTAGGCTTGCTGTTGTTCATTATCTTAATTAGCTTAGGTAATTAAATCATTAATTGATTGAAGTTGATCCCTTGCTAACACACAGTAAAACTCAGTGCTTTTCTGTTTGATCCCATAAGAACTTCTATTTCAGTCTTCATGTGCCTCTTCATTTGTAGTGTTTTGTATAGTATGGATAGCACAGAATTATGCTAATCTGTGGAAAATAGTGACTGCTCACAAGATGTACCTCAGTAAAATCAGGAAGCAGTTCAGCCTGACTGTGGTTAATTAATGCTGGACAGTAAACTTTGCAGATGCAGTCGTTTTGAAGACAACCCTGCCTCTGGCAATTAACTTTCACTATTTGTTATGTTTTGCTTGAGGTGCCTTTTGAAAACTATAGATCTCCACAAAAAGGTTCTGACACCCATTCCTGCTAGGTATGTGCCCTTACATCTTTAGACTTGTGAGCAAGTGTTCCTGAGATGAGCACTTTTTCTTTAGAACCTTGTGATAATCACTCTGTTTCCTAAATATATGAAGTTCTTTCAAAACTTCAAAGCTGCCTCTGGCACATGGAAAAGGAAGACAAATTGCTGACTTAGCTTCTGGTGAGTCTTGTCTTCCAGTGCTGAAATATGAGATGTTCCCATAAAGCTATTTTAGGTCAAAACGTTGTCTTATAAGAAATGAATCACTAATCTAATAATTACAATGACTCTAGAATCAAACTAAACAGAGGAAAAGGTAAGGAAGTAAGGAGATGTTTAACCTTGGAATCAAGTTTAAGCCTCCTTATCAGTCCTGCCCTAATTCCAGAATTTTGCTAGTAAGCTTGGTTTTTATCAACATCCCTTTTGAATTCAATGTTCTTCCTTATTATGTTCCTTCTTAGGGGAATTATTAAAGTACTGAAATTCATATTTGGCTTCTTTTTGCTTGAACTGAGCCTGGCAGCTTCTTGGAAGAATTCAAGTACTGCACTTTTTTTTTGTTGTTGTTGTTGAAATGATAGCAGTTGTAAAGCAGCAAAAGTAGGTTAACACGAATGCCTGACTTAAAGTTGACACATAGTAATGTAGTTGTGTTCAAGTGCCCTTAATCAAAGTCAGCTATTTTTATTATTATTGACATAACTTTCAGACAGTTGTGCTCATGGAAAAGTATAGCAAACAAATGTAAATCCTAAGTGCTATTACTGAAAGCAGCATCTAGATAATTATTATTACCATATTACTGATAGTTTACTATTGCTACAACTTTATTCAACAAACACAGGCTACTGAATTATATATATTTTTAAATTTACAAACATTTACAGCAGTTTTATATAAATATAATAAGTTATGATTCTATATCCTCAATATAATATGTACTTAGTTGCTTTTAACTTAGGAGGCAGACATAACTTGTATATATCTTTTGCTATTACTTTATATTTTCTGTAGTTAAGAGTCAAAAAAATTCTGGTTTGAAAATGGAAAATGATACTCGCTTAAGTAGCTAAATATAATTTGAATTTTAAAACTATTACTAGTTGATATTGTGAACATCAGAAATTTTTAAAAATATATTTCTGTATTTGTTTTAAAATTCTAAAATATTATTGTTCTGAATACAATTTCAGGAAATTATATATCTTATAAGATAATATATTTTACTTGCAGTAAGAACACATGTTGCCAATTTTGACATGAGGGGAGTTCAGAGACTGAGCTTTTTTTAAACTTACTGAAAATCAGAGAGCCTAATGAGAGGCATTGATAGAAGTGTGTTGTAAAATATTTTACATGGTTATGATCAATTTTATATAGCTGTGATTTATGAATAATAGGAAAAAGAAGGAAGAAAAAAATGAGTCACTAGATATAAATTTCCTTTTACTATTCAAATTGCATTTCTTTATAATATGTCCCTAAGGTATTTCATATGACTTAAATTCCTGCTTTTTATTTCTACAATGCTTTATAGTGTACAAAAGGCTTTCATACATATTACTTTATTTAAGGTTTATTACATTACCCATAAGGGAGGTATTGTGCCCATTTTAGTGCCTAAAAGGAGCTAAGAACTCAAAACTAGCTTTTCTGATTTCCAAAGCATATTTTCTATATAATTTACTGGGAGTTTATTGTATTCTTTCCTCCCTCTCTTTACTTTTATTCACTCACCTCTCACAAAGCCCCTTCCACTCTCCCTGCCTGTTCTCCTTCCTTATCCCTTTCCTTACTTCCTTATTTCTTCTAAAATACCTACTGAGACCCAGTTATTGAGAGAAAGAGTGTTGCTAGAGTTTTGATTGTATAGGGAGAATAGGAGGGGATGGTCACTAGGGAGATCCAATCCTGCATGAACTTGTCTTAGATGTGAAATATTTGACTGCACTGTAAACTTACTTGTTTACCAAGGGGAGTATAGTCGATCAAAGTGAGAGAGAATGATCTCTTTTAGTAGGGTTGTTGACATGAAATTGGAGAAAAATGGAAATTCTGGAAATACTAAGAAAGATGAAATATTAAAATTTAGAACAGTATTTCACAGAGTGAAATTTGGGGCCTGCAATGTAGCTTACTTAGAAGGGTGCTTACTTTACCAGGCCATGACACAGTTTAGAACACTGTATGGGAATATTGTGACACTAGGGGAAGTCTCAGTGATGTTATTGTTCTGCCTGTTTGTCTCTCATTCTATTTGTAAAGGTCATCCAGGAATAATACAGTCTAGGCAGGGGGAGGAGAAGGGAGGTGGGTAAAGGGGGACAGAGAGAGAGAGGGAGGGGAGGGGTGGAGAGGGTGGAGAGTAAGTAATATTGATTACTTACTCAGGTGATGTGATGTTTAGATGGAAAACACCAGTGGAAGGGTGAAGTTATCTTAGTTTAATGATAAGTCCATGAGCTTGGTTTCAGATGTGTTTGAGTTGACCAGCCTTTTAGTATTAGTAGTTGGGCTGAAGAAAGTCTTGGGAATCACTTATGTATAATCAATAATAAAACAAGAAGAGGCAAAATTACTTAAGAATCAGCAGAAACCATAGCTTTAGGATAGAACACTTAGGGCCCCCTGCTTGTTAATAGAGGAGAAGTATAGGAGTTATAGTCAGAGCAGAAAAAGAGAAATACTTTAAGAGGAAAATCTGTGGAGGGCTTTGTTCCATAGACCAGATGCACAGAAGATTAGAGGAAAAATGTTCCCAAGGGTTTTAGAGGAGTCTGAAAAGTGTCTTTAGAGATTTATAACATTAGAAAGTCTTGAATTAGTGGAATGGTGGTGTGGCATGGATTAGTGGTTTCAGAGAGAAGAACAATACAAAGAAATAGGAAAAAATTTATTTCACTCATTCTCAGCTCTCTCAACTCAAAGCAGATTCTCAACTCAAACCAGAAATTCCAACGTCTGGGCACCTGAGCATTTTAATTATTCTTCTTTTTTACTCTGATCTCTTCAGAGAATTGTCTCTATGTTATAATTATGCATATTTGGTCTGGGGATTTTTGTAATTTTTTTTCCCATGGAACCCACTGGGGCCTTGTACATATGGAATTGCAGTGAAATTTTTTCAAATTCAGATAGAAAGGAAGATATCATAGCTACCATATAATCTGCCATGTTGTGCTAGAACTCCAACCTAGGTTGTATGTATGGTAATGTAGGCATGCTACCCAGCAAGCTATTTCTCCAGCTTTGAGGATAAGCTTTTAACAGTTTCACAGTCTGAATTGACATAATCCCCAACTCATCTTCATAACCAAGTCTGTGACCAGCTCCCTCCCTGCATTTTGCTTAATAAGAAAACTCTTTTGTACTCTAATTCCAATTATACTGAACTGATTAAAGTTCTCTAAAACAGTTGAAGATTGAATTTACATATATTTAAAAGTTTCTCAACTATTTGGGTTGATTTATTGTTGCTGAATCTACCTGAAGCATCCTTCTTTGTCTTGCTTTTATAAAGATGGATCTACACCCCCCCCTCCTTTTACTGTGGTTTTCCATGAAGAACAAAGAAGAACCTCCTATGTGAATCTATTATATAGATTTCACTAAGAAAGATTTTAGCCCTCCTGATTTACATGCGTATTTTTCTGTTGTAGTTTTTACTATTTTAAATGTTTATTCTGGCAAGTCCTTCATTTTATCACTGAGCCACCACCCCAGCTATATTTTTAATAAATAAATGGATAAAATAAAGTTCATGTGTTTATTCCAAGTGAGAAATACCTGAAAATAAGAATGTTATATGCTCATTAATATAGCCGAATGTAGTGGATAATCAGCAATTGCTTGCTGAATGAATAGATATACTCCAACTACCCTGATCCTATTGAGATATAGAAATGGAAATAAATAAATAATAGCACCTGAAAAGTCAGGAGATAGCACAACAAATAAGTAGATTTTTTTTTAAATTCAAAATGAAAGTCCTAAGACTCTTTCTGGCTCTATTTTCTTTGATTCTGTGTACACATAAATGCTTCTTTATCTGGTTTCTTGAAAACTTAGAGACATCTCTAAGTCTAACAGAACGTAGAAAAAAGAAGTGACTGAAAAGTAAGTAAAATCCTATACAATGTAAGTGAGAGCAAAAAATTAAGTAACAAAGTGGGGGGTCAGGCGGTAGAGCAGTGAGGTAAGCCACATGGCGTAAAGCGCAAGGACTGGTGGTAAGGATCCTGGTTTGAGCTCCCAGCTCCCTATGTGCATGGGGTCACTTCACAGGCAGTGAAGCAGGTCTGCAGGTGTCTATCTTTCTCTCTCCCTCTCTGTCTTCCCTTCTTCTCTCGATTTCTCTTTGTCCTATCCAACAACAATGACATCAATAACAACAATAGTAATAACTACAACAATGATAAAACAACAAGGGCAACAAAAAGGGGAAAAAAGACTCCAGGAGCAGTGGATTTCTCTTTGTCCTATCCAACAACAATGGCATCAATAACAACAATAGTAATAACTACAACAATGATAAAACAACAAGGGCAACAAAAATGGGAAAAAAGACTCCAGGAGCAGTGGATTTCTCTTTGTCCTATCCAACAACAATGGCATCAATAACAACAATAGTAATAACTACAACAATGATAAAACAACAAGGGCAACAAAAAGGGGAAAAAAGCCTCCAGGAGCAGTGGATTCGTCGTGCAGGCACCAAGCCCCAGCGATAACCCTGGAGGCAAAAAAAAAAAAGTAATAACAGAACTTAATCTATGGAAAATATGGGAGGGGAGTATACCGTTATACTGGCCTTCCTTTTCAGTAAAAATTGTACTGAAATGTTATAATGGCAAACATTTCAGAAAAGTGTTCATTTCTTACAACTTGGCTATCTACTACATTATTCTCACAAGTATAATAATTTGTGTTTGTGTAGACCAGACGGTGGTATACCGGTTAATTGCACATAGTACTGAGTGCAAGGACCCGAGCTTGGATCCAGGCTTGAGACCCTGCTCCCCACCTGCAGTGGGGAAGCTTCGCAAGAGGTGAAGTAGGTTTGCAGGTGTCTCCCTCTCCCTCTCTCTTCCTTACTCAGTTTCTCTTTGTCCTGTCCAATAAAATGGAAAAACTGTCTGCCAAGAGCAGCAGATTGGTAGTGCTGGAACCTAGCCCTGGGATAACCCTGGAGGCAAGAAGGGAAAGAAAGGAAGGAAGGAAGGGAGGGAGGAAGGAAGGAAGGAAGGAAGGAAGGAAGGAAGGAAGGAAGGAAGGAAGGAAGGAAGGAAAAGAAAGAAAGAAAGGGAGAAAGGAAGGAAGGGAAATTATATTTGTGAATCTCACTAGCCTAACCAAGAAGAATCACAAATCAGCCTCACATTCTTTTAATTTCCACAAGTTTATTTTCAAACACAGTGCAATCAACCTTTCAGTTTTCATTTCTTCAAAAAGATTTATTTGACAATACCAAATGATCTCACATATAGGTGGAACTTAAAAACAAAGAACAATAATAGAATGCATAAGATGAAATTTGGAAATTTGTAGTGTATTGCACCAAAGCAAATGAATGCCTCTGAGGAAGGAAGGGAGGAAAGGCACAGAATGGACTTAGGTGTTCTGTTGTGTTTCTTAGACACTATTCAAAGGGAAGCGAAAGGTTTTACATTTATGCTGACAACTGTATTGTAAACCATTAGCCCCTCAATTAAAAAAAAAGATTCATTTGAGAGACAGAAAGCATTACTCCAGCATATGAGGTACTACAAATTAAATTCTAGACCTTTCTCAAGCAAGCCCTGGGATCTACTACTGGGATTTCTCTCTGACTGCTGGTTCCCCTTTTGTCTTGCTAAGTAAGTCTACTCTAAGTAGCACAGTATAGTGACATATGATTTTGATTTTTATGGGATATAAAAAATTTTTCCCCAAATATAGTAAAATATATTTGAAAACATTGAACATTTATATTCTCTTGAGTTATTAATATTTTTACTGTTAACTATATGCAGTGTATCAATAGAATTTCTCATTCTTATTTTTCTGTCAGGATATGTCAAAAAGTCCTATGAAAAGCAAGAAGTTTTATTTAATAACTTTCCAGTGTAACTGTTTAGCCTATGTCACTCAAGGCAAAGAGTGAACTGATAGGCTTCATAAACAAAATGAAAAATTGTTATATGGCTCATCTGAATTTCATAACTTTTTATTATTCAGTAGTTGTAAAAGGTGTATTTTGTGATAATAAAGAAATTTTAATGGTGCAATGCAAAGTCATCCTCTAATTAATGAAAGATGGATACATACACTGCTCAGCTCAGGCATATAATGATTCATTCTGGGGATTGAACCTGGGAGCTCAGAGCCTCAGGCATGAAAGTCTTTTTGCATAACCATTATGCTATCTCCCCAGCCTCTAAATTACATTTTGATGAGTACACTTAACATGAAATCTACGGACAAACAGAAATTTAGCTATGCAATATATATTTGTTGACTACATGTGTGGTATGTTCTATCAGATCTTATGCAGCTTGCTTAACTAAAAGTTGTATTCAATTATTTTATTGTCTTTCCCTTTTTCCTTTTTCACAGCCCCTGGAAATCACCATCTCATTCTATGTTTCTATGACTTTAACTGTTCAAATGCCCCATATATGCAGTATTTGCCTTTATTGGAATGTACTCATACATTAAACATATGTCTTCAAGATTTATGTCTTCATGTTGTCAAGTTTTGAAGAATTATTTTCATTTTAAGACTTAATACTGTTCCACTGTATGTACTTACCACATTTTCCTTATCATTTATCTGTTGATGGATATTAGGTTGCTTCCACATCTTATTATTTACAATGCTATTACAAACATGGAAATTGGGACATCTCTTGGGAATTCTAATTTTTGTTCTTTTGGATAAATATTCAAGAATAAGATTCTTGTCTCACATTCTTCTCTCATGGTAGTTCCAGTTTTTATAAGTTTCAGGATTTATAATACTGCTTTCTATACTAGTTGCACCACCTTTCATTCCTTCTAACAATGTACACGTGTTCTAATTTCTTCATATTCTTATGAACACTTACTCTCTTTTCATTTAATAATATCCATCTTTACAGGTGTGTAAAGCCTCTCATGGTGGTTTTGAGTTCCACTTTTTCTTGAAGATTGTTGATGTTAAGCGGTTTTTCATGCGCATGTTGCTTGCTTTGGAAAAAATAGTTAACCCATTTTTAATTAGTTAGATATTTGCTCTTGCATGGTAAGAGCTCCCCATGTATATTTCCCATTCTATAGGTTAGTTTTTTCCCCTTTTATTTCTTCTGGGGCTTGGTGCCAGAACTATCACTCCACTGCTTCTCACAGCCATATTTTCCTTTCTTACCCTTCTTTTTTTTTTTTTTTATTAGGTAAGACAGAGAAATTGATAGGGGGGAAAGGGAGATAGACACCTGAAGACCTGCTTGGCTGCTTATGAAACATCTCCCTTGCTAGTTGGGAACTGGACTTCAACCTGGGTTCTATCACATAGTAATGTGCTTGCTCAACTGGGCACACCACCATCTGGTCCTTTCTAAAGGTTATTATTATTTTTTTAACTCTACTGATTGTTTACTGTGTGTTCCAGAAGTTGTTTTTTTTTAAGATTTTGTTTTATTTTATTAGTAAGAAAGATAGGAGAAGAGGGAAAGAACCAGACATCACTCTGGCACATGTGCTGCCCGGGGATCGAACCCAGAACCCCATGCTTGAGAGTTCAAAGCTTTATCACTGCGCTACCTCCTGGACCACATCCAGAATTTTTTACTTTGATGTAGTCCCACTTAATTATTCCGGTTATTTGTCCTTTCGATGTCATTTTCATGAAAGCAATAAAAAGGCTATTGTCCCAAAAGTTTTTTCCTCATTTTCTACTACAAGCTTTATCGTTTCAGTTCCTGTTTCAAACTTAAAAAAAAAAATTTACTTATTTCCTTTTGTTGCCCTTGTTGTTTTATTGTTGTCATCGTTGTTAGATAGAACAGAGAGAAATGGAGAGAGGAGGGGAAGACAGAAATGGAGAGAGAAAGACACCTGCAGACAGACCTGTTTCACTGCCTGTGAAGCGACTCCCCTATAGGTGGGGAGCAGAAGGCTTGAACCAGGATTCTTAAGCAGATCCTTGTGCTATGTGCCACATGCGCTTAACCCGCTGAGCTACCGCCCAACTCTCCCTATTTCAAACTTTTAATTTGATTTTGCGCTACCGCCCGACTCTGCCTATTTCAAACTTTTAATTTGATTTTGAGTTTATTTTTTTTGTTGTATGATGTAAGATTAGGATCAGATTTTACACTTTTGTATATAGTTATCCAATTTCCTCCCCCCAAAGCAAGCCAACTTGAGGGGGGAGGTTTGCCCAATGACGTTACTATTTTTAGAATGCCCAAGTGTTCCTCTAATTTGGGTGTGCTGATACTTTCAACACTGTAGTATTTTTGTTAATAGTTTGAGTTAGGAATCTTCCATACAGTTATAACTTGTGAATTAAGAAGACTTTTTTTTAAAAAAATTGTTGCTGTAGTTATTATTGTTGTTCTTATCATCGTTGTTGGATAGAACAGAGAGAAATGGAGAGAGGAGGGGAAGACAGAGAGGGGGAGAGAAAGATAAACACCTGCAGACCTGCTTCACCACCTGTGAGGCAACTCCCCTGCAGGTGGGGAGATTGGGCCTTGAATTGGGATCCTTATGCCGGTCTTTAAGCTTCATGCCACGTGCGTTTAACCTGTTGCACTACTGCCTGACTCCCAAGAAAGACTTTTAAGCCAAACATAATTTTTTTCCCCATGTCTATGTCATGTCTTACTGAATTTAGCCTTTATAGACTTATGAAAGTTAAGTCAAACAACTTTTACTTTATCAGATAATAAAGAGATCACAAGTGTAATGAAGATATATAGCATGACACGAAAGAGAAGTTAGTGACCTGTAAATTGAATAGTAGCTTCAGTAGTTTTAAGAAATATGCAGGGAGACAGGCGGTAGCGCAGCGGGTTAATGCGCAGTTGGCACAAAGCACAAGGACCGGCTTAAGGATCCCGGTTCGAACCCCTGGCTCCCCACCTGCAGGGGAGTCGCTTCACAGGTGAAGCAGGTCTGCAGGTGTCTGTCTTTCTCTCCCCCTCTCTGTCTTCCCCTCCTCTCTCCATTTCTCTCTGTCCTATCCAACAATGATGACCTCACTAACAACAATAATATCTACAACAATAAAACAAGGGCAACAAAAGAGAGTAAATAAATATAAAAAAAATAAAAAAAAGAAATATGCACATTTATAAGTCACATGATTTAATGCATTCTAGCATAAAGATCAGATTAGGAATGATTTCTCTTCTGCTCTTGCCAGTTATCACATTCAAAGCCAAACATAACTGCTACAGTTTTTTTTAAACTTAGAACTAAAATGTATGAACTGATGATTGCAGTGTCTTATTAATCAGACATTGTGGTGACAATGTGTGCGTTACAGTGATAATCAGCCTCTAAACTTGATAACTTCCAATCATAGATATTTGTTTAATCATCACATTACATTTTGCAGTGGTGAGTTAATTACTTTAGATTCATGCTTTATCTTCTGAGTTTGGTACTCACATGGAAGAAACATGCACTTATCATATTAGAAATGTCATAGGTTTCTATCTTTGGTGACTATCAAGGTTAGTGTGATTATTAGTAGTGAGAAGGTGCTTTTTTAGTAGTTTAAAAACAAGGAAAAGCAGTGAAAGTAGTGGGTAGTATTGTTGGACACTAGCCCAAGGTAAGCTGTCTATTTCCTAGTTAGAAGACTAGTCCTTTTTTTTTTTCCCTTGAATATTTCGATGTGATTTTTCTGGGGATAGCTTTCAGGCTGTTTCAACATGAGGTCACAGGTGTAGAATTACCCCAGGATGCAACTGAACATAAGCTCATAGTAGTATTCCTATTATTAATGATAAAAAAATTCTTTTGTGGCATTCTGGGAAACCAAATAAAGCTTTATAACATACAAGCATAGATAAATCAGAACATGACATTAATACCAGATATTGTATCTGGTGTACATAATACATTTGAGCAGTTTGAATGATCGTTTTGTCAACAATTTGAAACTATGCTTACAGTGGGAATTTTGTATCTTCTCTTTACCTTTTTTCTTCTTGGTCTCTGATTTTTACCTATATTTCCCCAAATTTATACATTGTTATGAACTCCAGAAGTTACTTAATATTTGTGTAAAACACCAATTAACAATTTTTTGTCACACAGGAATAATATATAGCAGTTCTTACATATGCTACTTTTTTGGTAATTGTTAATCAGCTTTTGATTCCTATTTCTCCTATCTAAGTCATACCTAGTTTATTAATCTATGTATTTATTTTCCCTTTTGTTGCCTTTGTTGTTTCTTATTATTGTTGTAGTTATTGTTGTTGTTGTTAATGATGCCGTCATTGTTAGATAGAACAGAGAGAAATGGAGAGAGGAGGGGGAGACAGAGAGGGTGAGAGAAAGATATACACCTGCAGACCTGCTTCACTGCTTGTGAAGCGACTCCCCTACAGGTGGGGAGCAGGAGGTTGGGACCGGGATCCTTATGCTGGTCCTTGCGCTTGGTACCACCTGTGCTTAACCTGCTGAACTACCATCCGACTCCCCCATCTGAGTTACATTTAAAACTGCTTGCCTTAAATGGTAGATTATTAAAAAGTTTTATATTTATATACAACTTTTGGGAACAAAATATTATAAGTTTTTGAGTGATCACTACAAGCATGGCAAAAATAAACTCTCAGCAGAGTCTGTAGCAGAATGTGAGTCACACTGCCCATGGCTTTAGAGGTTTATAAACATCATGATCTACTTACAGTGGGCTAGTTTATGTGCTTGTGGTAACGGTTGGAAAATTAAGGGAAATACTTATAATAACCAAGGACAACCAACAACCTAAGTGCCTATTGAATGCCAATTTGATAAGGAAAATTACTATATACATAGGTAGTATATATTGTATGAGATTTATTTTAGCTGTAAAGGAAGGTGAAACCCTGTCGTTTGCAGCAGGCTGCGTGTACCTAGAGAAGAGGGTATATCTTACTGAAAATATTAGACAGAGATAGATAAAACACTGTATCTTCACACATGTAATAAATATGTGTGTGCATATATATTTCTATTTTATTTGATAGGACAGAGAGAAATTGAGAGAGGAGAGGGAAAGTGAAAGATAGACTTGGGGCTGGGTGGTGGCACACCTGGTTGAGTGCACATGTTACAGTGTGCCAGGACCTGTGTTCAAGCCAACCTGCAAGGGGAAAGCTTTGCAAATGGCAAAGCAGTGCTATAAGGTGTCTCTCTGTCTTTCTCATTTTCTGTCACCCCCTTCCCTCTCTAATTCTGGCTGTCTCTATCAAATAAATAAAGATAATAACAATTCAAAGAAAACATTAAAGAAAAAGAGAGCATTAGAGAGAGACACCTGCAGACCTGCTTACCACTCCTGAAGTGATCCTGCTGCTGGTGAGCCCAGGTCCTTTGCATAGTAAAATGTATGCTTAACTGGGTTGCCACTGGCCAGCTCCCATGATATAAATATTGTATATATGTCTATATATTTATATATAGTATATATGATTTATTTCAGCTATAAAGAAAGGTGAAATCCTGCCATTTGCAGTCACCTAGATGTACTTAGAAAGGGTATTGTTGGGAGTCAGGTGGTAGTGCAGTGGTTAAGCGCACTGGCACAAAGCACAAAGACCTGTGTAAGGATCCTGGTTCGAGCCCCTGGCTCCCCACCTGCAGTGGGAGTCACTTCACAGGTGGTGAAGCAGGTCTGCAGGTGTCTATTTTTCTCTCCCCCTCTCTGTCTTCCCCTCCTCTCTCCATTTCTCTCTGTCCTATCCAACAATGATAACATCAATAATAATAACTACGACAGGGAAAATAAATATATATTAAAAAATAAAAAAGAAAGGGTATTGTTTTAGTGAAAATTGATAGATATGTATAATTTCACACATGTGATATATAGAGAAAGCAAGAAAATAAAGAGATATGCTAAATAAAACACAGATAAATATTCAAATTCTAAGACCAACTAATAGTTACCTACAAGAAGGGACGAGATTGAGGGGGGGTGGATAAATTGGGAGAAATGGGACAAATGTATAGTATAGATAGACAAATATATTCCAGGTGGAATTAGACTTTAGTGGTGTAGACTTTTAGTGGTGAATCTAATATACACATGTTATTTTTTAGCGAAGCACATATGAAGCATGTTATAATATTTATTCAGGAGCCGGGTGGTCATGCACCTGGTAAAGTGCAGCTATTATCAAGTTCAAAAACCTAGGTTCAAACCCCACTACCCCCACCTGTAAGGGGTTGACTTCATAAGTGATGACACAGGTCTGCAAGTGTCTAGCTGTCTCTCCCTCCCTATCTCTTCATCCTCTCTGAATTTCTCTCTGTCCTATCTAATAAAAATTAGAAAAAGGAAAAGGAAAAAGTGGTCATTGGGAGCTATGGATTCATAGTGTTGGAACTGGGCGCCAATGATAACCCTAGTGGCAATTAAAATATAAATGAATATATATATATACACAATTTTTAAAAGTAAACTGAAATTAAAATATGTGAATTTTTCCTTTCCTGTTAGTGATTCATGTAAATATTGGCTTGCGATTATTTAAATGAAACAGTCTGTTTCTTAGGTTTTGAGAATAGTTTATTTGCTCACAGGAGAGAGATAAAAGACAAGGATGTTTCCTGAGCATTTGCTCTGAGTGTGTTGAAGATGTTGCTGGCAATTGAGGACCATGCTAGGAGCAAGCCAGCCAGCACAGTGAGAAGGGCAGAGTGGACAGATGGATGGGAGGGGACAAGCACTTGATGCTGTCACTAAATTGCCGAGTAAACCACTCTACCTTTGGTTTTATGCTAGAGAGCAATATCCCTATTATTTCAATCACTTTCAGTAAGAGGCTTCTGTTACAGCCCAAGATATTTTAACAAATAATGTTTTTTAGGTATACTGAAGAAGTCTCTGGAAAAATTATGATACCAAAACCTCAGCTCTACAGTAAGGAGTTTCACAGGAAACCCAAGTATAGTTGAGGCTAAACAGAAAAAGTAAACTTGCATACAGAATGCCAATATCATCAAATAATAGGTACTTACTATATACAACTCAAAATGAAATCAGGATTTAAATTTGTGAAATTTGCTTTGTTTTCTTAATTTAAGTAAACTTGCTAAGTGAAAACAAAGTTCATTTGGCAAAAAAAAAGACAACAAGTGTTTTTAATCCTGAAGAAAATGTATTGTTCTTGGTCATTTTTACCTTTTGCCAGTGGACATGTTTCGATCCTACCTTTTTATAAAAAAATATATATTTTTTTCTTCTTTATTCAGCTTTTCTAGGAAAAACACCAAATCCCTGAACGTTTATATTTCATTGGGACTGACTGCAAATCTGATTTTTCCTTTAAACTTTTACCTGAGAAGTTGCTCTTAGTATGAATGTTATTCACATGATTTTGCTTTTGGGTACCTTGGTGGATCTTGCTTCCATTGACAAAAGGAAAAACAAACAAATAAACAAAAAACAAACACACATTTTCCATTTATTTCCCATAGCTACTTTCTTTTTTTCACATTCCTTATTTCTTCTCAGTTAGTGTAAATGGTATCTTCTCTAGAAAGTTATTTTATCCATTCTTAAATATTTATTTTACATCTGTTGTAAGTAGAATCTCTAAATAAATTTCATCACCACCTATTATTAGATCATCTTTTCATGTTTAGGTAAAATATTGAGACATTTTGAAAAGGTTTTTAAAAATATTTTTTAAAAAGTTTTAAAAGAAATATATACATAGAATGTTAAGACACACTTTGCCTTACAGTAGCAGACTGAGAAATGTGCCTAGGCAGGTGTGATCCCAAATCTTTTTGAAAAACAAGTTATTAACTTTGAAATGATGAAGTAATCTGTATTCTTTCTTCATTCTCCTTGTATCTAGAGCAGTAAGTACTTCTCTACATAGTGTTTAGGAAAACTTGGGTCCTATCAATAGATACTATGGAGAAAATATCACCCTATATACTTATAACAGCGAAGCACAAGATGCTTTGCATTAAGATCTTAGTTTTTATTTTGTTCTGCATTTATAAGGTAACATGCCAGAGTAAACAAATATATGTAAAACAATTTCATAACTATGCTGTAGAAACAGCTCACATAACTCGGTTAGTATGCTACATTTCCTTATAACCAGAAAGCACTTTTTCAGCCTTCTGTTTTTAATCATGAGTATCAGATATGGACCATTGATTGATGTATGCCTCTCATAGTGCATGAGCTTCTTGAGAAAGACTAATAACCACATTTATTTTCTCAGACCTGGCAATATGTTTATAACTAACATGAATGTAGTGGAATGAAATGACATAGTATATGTGTAAGTTTTATTGTACCTATATTCTTCTGTGTACTACTAGGATGCAGATCCCCCCCCCCTATTTTCTCCAGTACTCCAATCTATTTTGATTGAGGAAAAATATCAAGGAGAAAAAGGTTATATTTTTTATGAGAAGAATGAAATGGTCCTGTGTAGGAAGGTTTTTTCCAGGCCTGTGTAGTAACAAGTTATACTATTCAACTTTGTGAAGTTTAAGTAAATAGAAATGATTTGCAGAACTGCTTGAAAATGTGGGAGAGAGGGAGAGAGCTATAACTCTTAACTAGGAGATAACAGCACAGTTTACACATTTAACTTGTAGAAAATATCAACAAGTTTCTCAGAAATGCTAAAAGCAAAATACATTGACCTAAGACTAAAACCATTTGCAATTCTATGTGTAAGGTATTTCAGAATTCTAAAATATACAATACTTTATTAATCTTATAAGCCTAGATTTGAATCACACTAGTATTATACCTTGTGTGAGTGTACACGATTTATCTGATTAGTAAAACTGGTCTACTTGCAAATATTTGCATCTTGATTTAGCTTTATTCTCTGGTGTTTTTTATTATACTTATAATCACTCTTGGGTTATATTAAAAACAATTTTGTTTCTGGAAATGACTGCCAAGAAGCAGATAGCTTTAAGTTTAAGATACAAATTAATTTGAAGCGATGAAGAGGAAAGAAGTAAATTGATGGAAACATTGTTCAGGAATTATATATATATATATATATAAACTTGGAGATTTCAGATAATTTTTTTGTGGATATGTAGAATTCAGTGTGCATACTATATGTTTAAAATTTTAAAATTTGGATTTCCGGGAGGCGTGGCCATGCAATAAATGGGATCAAGTAGTCTCTCCTCCCAAAACAGCAGATAATTACAAGTGACCCAACTGAAGTCATCATCTACAGATGAAAGACCTGCAGACTCAGGTGGGTGCTCGCTTGTGTGCAGTTGGGACAAAAAGGGGCTGCCTGTTGAAGAACAGCAGAGCTCTGGGTAGCACAGAGCTGAGCTGCTCTATTTTGGTGATTTCACTTTAAGCAAAGCAAGCAATGAAGGTTGTTCCTAGTGCCAGAAGAAAAGAGAAAGGGACTTAAAATCTCTCAGTCCTTGACTAGAATTATTTAGCCTTCTGAATTTAAGACAAGGGCACCATAGAAAACAGAGCATTTGTGACCACAAGACAGCCCTACGCAGCCACCCATCCCACCCGCTTCAGATCATACAAACTAGAGAAGCCTAGAGAATACAAGAGCAACACTGGCTGGCCATCAGTAGCCTGCAGAGTAGCAGCAGCTGTGTCTCTATACTCTCCCCAGTCAGATACAAGTCAATCCAGGCAAGTGTGGATTGAATGGTACTGAGAGAGGGACCTCAGAACACACCATATACAATGGTTAAACCAAGAAGAAACATTGCAGAAATGAACCAGGGCAAAAGACCAGATACACCCTCCCTCTAAGGTTTTGAGGACAAGATCCAAACACTAATTGAGTTATTAGTCACAGGAGTGAGGAAAGTTTGAAATTAAGATCATCAGAAATGGGAAAACAGTAAATAAGACTTTGAAAGAAAACACTATCTCCAGGTAATTAGAGAACTGAAAGCTGAAATAGCTGAGCTAAGAGCACAACTAGCTGAAGAAGTTAATACAGTAGCAGCATAAGGAAAGAAAGTAGCTGAGCTACAGAAAAAAAACAGAAGGGAGAGAGAATAGAATAAATGAGGCAGAAAACAGAACTAGCAAAGTTGAGGCTGAATTATAGAAAACTAAGAAAGAAGTAAGAGATATCAAAAAGAGATGAAGAGATACTAAAAAAATAGAGACATATGGAATGACTTCAAAAGAAGAAATATATGCATTGCTGGCTTGCCAGAGGAAGAAAAAGAGGGAGGGGAAGAAAGCAGAACATGAATTAGAAAACATAACCTAACCATATGTTGTCTGGAGAAATTCCACCTAACTCAACAAGGCAAACTTAGACTTAAAGTGAAAAGATGGAAAACTATCATACAAACCAGTGGATCACAAAAAGGGGCAGGAACAGCTATTCTCAATCTCACATGGTAGACCTTAAAACAAATAAAATTAAGAAAGATAGGGATGGACATTACTTAATGCTCAGAGGATCAGTCAATCAAGAGGTCTTAATTATTATTAATATCTATGCACCCAATGAGAGGCCATCTCAGTACATCAAATACCTACTGAAAGGGAACAGCAATGCATTAACAGCAACACAGTAGTAGGGTATTTCAATATCCCTTGGATGTTATACCAGAAACTATCAAATACTTAGAGGAAAATATTGGCAGAACTCTTTTCCATCTAAATTTTAAAGGCATCTTCAATGAAACAAACCAAATTACAAAAAAAAAAAAAATTAAAAAGTTGAACAGAAACACAAAGCAGAACTTGGACTGGAGTTGGTATATTGCTTCAAAGTAAAAGACCCTGGGGTGGGGAGGAGGATTCAAGTCCTAGAATATGATGGCAGAGGAGGACCTAGTGGTGGATTTTTATTGTTGTGTGGAAATGTTATTCATGTACAAACAATTTTATTTCACTTTTAACTGTAAACCATTATTCCCCCAGTAAAAAGAAAAATTATTTCAGCTTGTTTATGGACTTGATTCTTACAATTTTTGAGACATAAAAAAGTAGCTATTATTCATAGAGATTGCTAGCCCTCTTTCATACTCCTCTTTTTTCTGAGTACAACATGAAACCAAATTTCCCATACATGCATGTGTATATATGTGTTATGCCTTTCTAGAGAGTAGTGTGTGTGTGTGTGTGTGTGTGTGTGTGTGTGTGTGTGCGCGCGCGCGCGCGCTTTGTCTGTCTCCTCAGCTAGTGACCAAAGATAGAGGATTCAGTGAAAGATCTTGGGGAGTAAAAGATGATGGAATAAGTACATGGAAAAAATGAATTTCCTGAATGTTTATATGGAGAAGAGCTTTTCAACATATCACATTAGACTATTTCATGAATGAGAAATAACTTTTTTATGGCTGCCACTGAAATTGTGGGTTATTTCTGACCCCTTTGCCCATTGTATTTTTGTTACCTTATATTGCCCATCTGTATAAGTGAAAACCTTGCAGTGTACTTATAACTTTGTAGAAAGCTGAGAATATGGCAGACCAAAGAATTATTTAGGTCTTATTATCGTGAAGTCTGAGCCTTCCAAAGGAATAATAATAAAGCATGCCAGGAAGTGGGAGCCTCAATTCTAGGCCCAGAGGACGTGTGAGAGAAAAAAAGAAATAGAAGGTCTGAAGGGGAAAACAGCACGATTGTGAACTGAGTGGCGCGATTTCAAAGCTTTCATATTTGAAGCATAAGCCAATGCATTCTTGGCATCAGATAGGACTAGGAGGAAAGAATAAAGTTGCATAAAGTTGCTTTTGGTAGAAAGTTAGTATTAGATTACAGGACTATTTGATCACAACACAATAAAAATGTGAAAGAAGTCACGACCAAGTTATTTCAAGTAAGCTGGCAAATACTGAAGTAAAAATTGCTTGGCCTCTTATAATCTGGTTTCTATTTTACAGCTTCAAAGATAGTTTAAAATATTCTTTGTACCAAAAGCATATTGAGATATTGAGGCAAAGCAGCTTCAAATTTAGTAGTTTTCTTGTATAAGAAAGGTGCTCAAAGACTTCTGAAAATCCAAAGTATATAGAAATTTAGACCAATCTGAAATTTTTCCATTTCTTTCTCTTTCACATTTTGCTTCTCCCTATCCTGTATTCAACACAGACATTATTAATAACTGGTAGTGCTTTCTCCTATCTTGGAGGAAACAGAATGATAGTCTATCTGAATATAGTACTCTGTACACTCTCCTTGGATTTTTTTTTCTTTTCCCCCTTAGAAGCAGGAGAGAAGACTAGGGAGGCAAAAGCTACTGTGTTTACCCATGTATTTATACAAACTACCTTTAATTTAAATGCCATTTATTTTATTTTGTAATATATTACAAATATTTTGGATAGAGACAGAAAATTGAGAGGGAAGGAGGAAATAGAAGGAGAGAGAGAGACTTGTAGCACTCTTTCATCCATTTTGACTCCCACCTCTCTATCCCTCACACTCTACTTTGAGGACCAGGAACTTGAAGCTGCATCCTTTCACACTATTATATTTGTGCTCAACCAGGCCTGCCACTACCGTGCCACCCACTTTCTTTACATTGGGTTCTTCTCCATCAAATGAGATAGAGCATGGCTGAAGGGAGTTCCAAGGACTGTGACAATGAAGAACAGTTATGTAAAATAAATATTTATTCTTAAAATAATTTGTCCACTCATTGTTTATAAATTGCTTCACTGTTTCCCCCCTCCCCTTCCCATTTAAGGAAGCACTGCTCAGCTCTGATACATGTTGGTGCTAGGATCTCTGGTGGAGCCTCAGGCATTAAATCCAAACCAACAGGAGCTTGCTGTAGTAGTGAAGGTGATCTGGCCAAGAGAGGTTGCTGCTCTCAGCTCCTCCTTTATGCACTCCCCTCTATGTATCCTCCTCCAGCAGATGTCTTCACTCATATGCTAATAGTCCCAAACTCCTGCTGGGGTCACAATTCCCCCGCTTCTGATTATAGACTTGGACAAGATGTACAGTCTGTATGAGCATAGGAGAAATAAGCAAATCTTAAGTGATTCTAGGGTTACCTCTCTAAGCTCTGCCTTCACCCCCCTAGAGTGAAAGTACAACAACTGGGTGTCAGATAAGGCCCTGTTAGCCTGAAGACCTGTGGTCTGATATCTGTTTAACCCCAGAGATGGTCCACCACTCAGGGAAGCTCAGAACAGAGACTTACAGAGGCTGAGGATAGACTCTCCTCTGAAGAAGAAGACAAAATATCAATATACCACCAGACTTCCTTGGACAGACGACCCCACCAATTTATCCTGGAGCTCTGCTTCCTCAAAGGCCCCCACCCTACTAGTGAAAGAGAGAGGCAGACTGGGAGTATGGACTGACCAGTCAACGCCCATGTTCAGAGGAGAAGCAATTACAGAAGCCAGACCTTCCACCTTCTGCAACCCACAATGACCTTGGATCCATATTCCCAGAGGGATAAAGAATGGGAAAGCTATCAGGGTTGGGGATGGGATATAGAGATCTGGTGGTGGGAATTGTGTTGTACCCCTCCTGTCCTATGATTTTGTTAATGTCTCCTTTTTAAAATAAATAAATAAATAAATAATAAATCGAAGACCAAAGAAACGCCCCCATGTTTGTATAAACAAATGAGTAATCATAATAGAGATATTCCTGATGGACCTGACCAGTGTGATTGGTGAGAGAGGGATCTATTAGAAGTCTAAGCCTATCATATCTATGTGGGAATCCAAGGATTCCCTTACTAAAACCCCAGATCTTACTCAAGTTTTAAAATGTGGTGTCTGCTTTTCTCAAAAAGTAAATACATCTTTAATTAAAACTCCATAATGAATTTGTAAAGTAGGTTTTAATATTAGTTGGGGCTCTCTCCAGGGAGAGGAAAAAATAACTGAGGACTAGGAAGCAAGTTACAGAGCTACAGTTGAATTGTATTAGTTGGAGACTTTTACCTCTTTGCTGTCACTGGGTTCTCTTATACATCACAAGTCTAGATAGCCATTGGAAGGACCAGAAACAGACTTAAATCCAATACACTCTAGATTTTACCTAACACAATGTCTCTATACTCAGATTAGAAGAAACTTCATTTTTGGTGCTTTTTTGAGGATCAATTTCTATTCACTTAAAAATAAAATAAGATCATCCTGTCTGATTCCTAACATATCCCTTACCTAAGTATTTCTTTTTATTTTCAATAGTGAAGAGTACTATTCCTAATGAAGAATTGCAATCTACATTTCATTTAAAATCATTTCCTATTTATAGAATACCTGAATAAACCAGCATACTTATCACTGTGCTGCACTCATTTACTGAGGGGAATAAGGGTTTGTGGGAAATGAGAAAGGCTAGAAGAAAATAATGAAAGACATCTTACATAGAAAATCTTGGTATTTTATGCCACACATAATTTTATGAGCAATATGAGGTAAATGAATTAGGACAATATATTTATGCAAATTAAGCCCCTATTTTTAAGTAAGATTATACTTATTTATTTATTTGTTTATTTATTTTACCAGAGTACTGCTTAGTTCTGGCTTATGTTGGTATTGGAAGCTCAGAGCCTCAGGGATAGAAGTCATTTGCATAATCATATGCTATCTCCCCAATCTTATAGTGAATTTCTGATTATAAAGAGGAATGCATTTCTTATTTATTTATTTCTGTATTTATAAAATGGAAGCATTGACAAGACCATTGGATAAGAGGGTTACAATTCCATCTAATTCCCAACACCAGAACTCTGTATTCAATCCCTTCCCTTGAAAGCTTTCCTATTCTTTGTCCCTCTGAGAGTAAGGACCCAGGGTCATTATGGGGTGCAGAAGGTGGAAGGTCTGGCTTCTGTAATTTCTTCCCTCCTGAACATGCGCATTGACAAGCTGATCCATACTCCCAGCCTGTCTCTCTTTTCCTAGTGGGGTAGGTATCTGGGGAGATGGGGCTCCTGGACACCTTGGTGGGGTCATCTGTCCAGGGAAGTCTGCTTGGCATCATGATAGCGTCTAGAACTCAGTGACTGAAAAAGAGTTAACATGTAAAGCCAAACAAATTGTTGACTAATCATGAACCTAAAGACAAGAATATTGCAGATGAAGATTTGGGGTCTCCATTATGGAAAAAGCTAGTATGTCTATTTTAGGTATATTCCAAGGGGCCCATGAGTTTACTAGTTTTTATCTGAGCTTGATATCTAACATGCAGGTGACCTAAGTTATTGTCTGGGTAGATGGTATCATAGTTGGAAAAAAGGTCTAGAAAACTGGATCAGAGAAGAGAGTAGCTCCTAAGTATGGGAAAAAAGTATATTAATATTGCTAACTGTAGATTTGATCTGAGGCCCATAGTCAGCACAGGAGCCTATGTAACCTCTGTATCCCTGTAGGTCTGATTTGGCATTCTGTGGTCACAGCTAGGAACATTCCAGGCTACACTAATTTCAGGACCCATCATCCTCAGGTGATAGGTAGAATATATAACCCAACCTCCCTTAGGAGAATGGAACAGGAATGCATTTCTTAACACCCACAATTTCTGATGCTTATAAAAGTGCAATGCCTCAGTCATTATTTGTGTGATCTTTAAGATGTTACACATACCATCAAGGAGGAAAGTCCAACCTCTTAGTTCTTAACTCCAGCATAAAAAGAAAAATGGAGAAATGATGCATGTGAAGTTCTCAGGGGATAGATTTGGTTTAAAAATGTGAAATTAATGAGTAGAGGAGAGTAGCTGTGGAAGATTAGACTTTTCTGTTTTACCAAAAGACTCGTTATTTTATTTACTTCATAGGTTAATATTTGTCTTTTTTCCTATCAAATATGTTTACTTTGGATAACAATATCTTATCCTCAAATATCAGATTTCTAGGTTGACATTAAGAAATTAGGCCAAGGCTCACAGTGCCCACACTTCTGCAGACACTGGTGGAAACTCCAGTCATAGTAAACATAGTTGTTTGTTGATGTTGGCACTTCAGGTTGAATTTATCACGAACAGGACTCCTCATGGACCATGTGGTTTATATCACATACCTGAGACATATGGTTTGTGTTGTTCTCTCTGAGCTCTCTTTAAAGAGCATTCATCTTTGCTTTCTTTTGAAAATGCCATGGGTTTATTTCTGATTCAATTAGAAAATATTTTTCATCCTTCATAGATTTTTGGTAGTTTCATGACAGACCGTGACTAGTTTTTAATGTAAGAACTTGGGAAAAGTTGAGAGAAACCACTTTAATGTAAAATGGAGATACACAATAATTCCTGCTTCCAAGCCAGGTATTCCAGATTTTCCCATAAACCTATGAAATCTATAAATTGGATTTAATTCAATAAACAAGACAGATGTCATATTTTGAGTAGGGTCTAATATGCTGTATTCAGAAATGTGTCCATGGAGTTTTTTATTTCTTGGAATGGTACTGAGGAATTCCCAGGAGAATTTTAATTGTCATTTCCCCCCAAAAAAAAGAGACTAAAAGGGGGTCAGGCGGTAATTCAGTAGGTTATGTGCACATGGCGCAAGCGCAAGGACCAGAGTAAGGATGTGCTCAGCTCCCCACCGTCAGGGGTTTGCTTCACGGGTGGTGAAGCAGGTCAGCAGGTGTCGGTCTTTCTCTCTCTATCTCCCTCTCTCTCTCTCTCTCTCTCTCTCCCTGTCTCCCCTCCTCTCTCGATTTCTTTCTATCCTTTCCAACAACAACAACAGCAGCAATGACAACAATAATAATAATGCCACCAACAAGGGCAACAGAATGAGAAAAATGACCTCCAGGAGCAATGGATTTGTAGTATAGGCACCGAACCCCAGCAATAACCCTGGAGGCAAAAAAAAAATAGAGATTAAAAAACAATATTAGAGGAAGTACTGCATTATATACTGGTTTCATAGAAATGTTAAAAAATCTGGGGGCTGGGCGATAGTGCAGCGCGTTAAGCGCACATGGCGCAAAGCGCAAGAGCGGTAGTAAGGATCCTGGTTGGAGCCCCCAGCTCCCCACCTGCAGGGTCTTCGCTTCGCAAGCGATGAAGCACATCTGCAGGTATCTTTCTCTCTCCCTCTCTATCTTCCCCTCCTCTCTTGATTTCTCTCTAAAAAATTAAAAAATAAAATAAAATAAATGTGAAGTTGTAAAGTTGTTGTCTGTTTTACTTTTGTTTGGTTCTCCGCATTGATAGAATATAAAGTATTAGTTGCTAGCTTTTAATATTTGACCTATTTCTAAGATGATTTTTAAATGTATCCAAACTAAGTTTGTTTTACTTTTTTCTATGCAATTTCAATAAATAATGGATAGGATAACATTTTTATCTTTTTTTTTCATGTTGGTACCAGTTACTACTTCAATTAGAATTACTTACATGGTAGAACTAAATTCCTGGTCTTTCCAGTAAAAATAACACTGTTACAGATCCCAACTTTACCAATTTCCTTTTTTTTTTAAAATATACTTTAAATTGTTTTAACCTTTATTTATTCATTGGATAGACACCGCCAGAAATTAAGAGGGAAAAGGGAGATAGAGAGGAAGAGGGACAGAGAGATGACACCTGCAACACTGCCACACCAGTCACAATGTTTTCCCACTGCAGGTGGGGACCAGGGGCTCAAACCTGGTTCCTTGCACAGTATAATGTATGTGTTCAACCAGGTGCACCACCACCTGGCCTTGCCAATTTAAGTTATATGAACATAGACAAATTCTTAGCTTTTATATCTAATAGTGAACTATTACTTTATATGAAATTGTATGGAACAAAAGGTTAATAGATATATAGAATTTAGTTTACTAAAATGAAGTAGTTATTAGCCAGCTTAGTTCTCTTCTGGTGACAGCTAGGATGTGTTCTAATTAATTTTTCATGAAATGAGTCTGCATTGTGGAACTGAGCTTGAATAATGTCCACTCTTCATATGTAAACAGATCTCTAAAGTGTGACTTTGTATTTACACAAACTCATATGTGGTGTTAACAGTCTTGAGTCCTCATCACAGTCTTGTGCTATTTGAAGGTTGTCTCAAAACTAATTAGTTACAAAATACTAAATATATGAAGTGGAAACAACATGATATCTAAGCAGGTTTCAGGGAAGCAGAAAATACTTTTTCTGACTAAGGATGGAATTACGTAATATTGTGTTCTGCATCTTGAACTTGATTAAAAAGATCAAGCATTGTAAATATGTTGTTTGCTTTCAAAAGACTCTTGTCTCTCTTGGGAGAGTCCCATAGCATTCAAATGGGAACAATTGTCTTTGCAAATTTTTTTCTAGAGCCAGACTGGACAGATGTTTCTTAAAATGAACTGCTAAAAACAAAAATCAAAAACCAAAATAAAAACAAAAAGCACTCTAAAACTAGAGTTTAAAAGACAGCATCCACTATGATTTGAATTTTTTATTTTCAAAGACATAGGCAAGAATTGTAGCAGATTAGTGTGGCATGATATGTATTTGATTTTTTTCCCCCTTAAAGTAAAAAAGGGCTTTAAGTCAATATACTGTTTGGAGAATCACTTCATACTCATTTGGTCTGAAAATAAAGATGTGATTATACTTTATTTATGTTGACTTATTCCTCTTGTGTGACTATTGTTAGAACTTGACATTTGGGCTACTTTTAACTTTGTATTCTTTGCAATCTCTGTGTCCTTGTGCTTTTTCATACAAGTTCCCATTCAGTCAGTTTTAAAATGACTTCACTTATGGTTAAAAACAAAACAAAACTGCTCAACCAGTTGATTGACATCATATAGAGCTACAATATTGTCTGTTTTCCAAATTATTCTTGATGCACTTGCTTCCTTGAGATAGACACATCACACTTACTCAGAGTTTGCCCACAGGAGTTTGCCTACATGAATTCTTAGAGCCCCAACTAAATGGAAACATTATGGCTGTTAGTATTTTAAGCTTATGGCTGCCAGTTTTATTCATGGAAATTACAGAAGTGATTTTTTTTTTCATCAAAACTTTAACACTAGTAAAGAAAGACTTCTGGGCCATTTGGGTTTTAATATTTTCCATTCTCTTTCCCAATACAGTGACTGTTTTTTCCACTTTCTATGATACATTCATGTGCCTCTTTGTGGAATCTTTTTGCTTCATTTCAAAGATGGCTCCTTTCATCTTTTGCTTTTGTTTTCATTCACTGCTAAAGAAAAGCCCTCTCTTGAAGGCACAAAAAATATAAGGAAGGCTATTTATAAACTTGATCCATTGAAATAAAAATGTAATTTCTTTACTCTTGAATCTATTAGGACAGAAGGACTTTCTGATACCTAGCTCCAAATACAACAAGCAGCCCATTCCCAGAAGACTACCTTTATAGGCATAGTAATTCATTCAAAACCACCTTGGGGGGCTGGGGGTGTGGGGGGGGGTGGGGAGAGTGGTAGGGGGTGGAAGAGGATGGGTCTGGGGTGGGTGGTTTGGGGGGGTTCACAGATCACTTTTTTTCTGCCTCTAGGATCATGAATATTGTCATATTAATCATATGCCCACAGAGAGCAGTTAAATTCTTTGAATGAAAACATTTATTGTGAAATAAATGAATGTAATTATAATTCATAGGAGCACTTCTGTCAAAGTGCAATTTGTTACCCTTAAAATCAGAACACAGCAGGCACCCTTAATTTTGTTCAAAATAGGTCTCCTCTTTCTAAATAGTTTCCTATTAATGAACTTTAAGATAACTCCCTAACTCTTATTTTCCTTTAAAAACATCTAGAAATACTGTAATTTAGTATTAACTTGTAAATTATATTATTCATTCTCTTTGATTGATATTAGTTAAAAGGAAAAATTAAGTTCTAAGCCCTGTATTGTAGCTAGAACCCTTATTTGATGATTTTTCCCTGCAGTAAAGACTTTTATGGTGAGACAATGAAGCAAAAAGAATCATAGATGTTGCAGTTAGAAAAATCTGGCTCCCAATTTGAGATCTGTTTTTCAGATGAGTGTCATTTAACAAATTATTAGCTTCTCTGAGACCACAAGGAGACTATCTAAATTGGGAAAGATTTATTTTAGTTCTTTCCTCTTCTTCCAGCTCCCTCTAGTCCTCATTCTTTCCCCCTCCCCTCTCTTTCTACTTCTTCCTCTTTATGTATGAACTTAAGATTTGAGAGGCATGTTGGAGCTAGATATGGAGATGATGCCAGCTTGAATAAAATGAGCTAATTTGCAGGCATTAGAAAGTCACCGTGATTTTCTTTTGTTCTATATGTATTTGTCCTTATACATGTTTGTGTGTGCATCTTTGTCTAATTCTATATCTGTACTGAAACATCTTAATTTCGTGGAATGAGTGACTCATGAAAAACAAGCTTATTTACGTTTTAGTGTACCATTTTCTAAGGAAACTGACCCTGTAGTATATGAGATATTTTATCTTTCAAGATGTATTTATTCACGGAGTCAGGGTGCCACACAGTTTAGTTCATTGGTTTCTGGGAAGGAACTTGGAGCACTTTGCATACAGGACCTATATTCTTCTGCTGAGCTACTTCCCTTGCTATATATTTTTTCACTCTTTGTTTCTAAAAACTTCACTTTCAGACCTGACAGATAATTCAGGCATGCAACTTCAGATATAAATAAAGTTGAAGAGAATCCCATTGGAGAGACATAATAACATCTGCAGAAAATACGGTTTCAAGTTTTGTATCCAAACATGTTTCTTTTTGAACCACACTATAGGTTTTTTCATGCTTTTCTTCTTTTTTATACTCCTCTAGTTAGGACATAGAGAATGACACAGACTTATGAAAGCAGTGGTTTCAAGTGTTGCTTTTGGAATGATAGTGATCCCCCCCCACCCCCGAATCTTGGTAAAAGCTTTTAGTCCCCTTCTTTTTTTTTTGCCTCCAGGGCTATTGCTGGGACTCAGTGCCTGCACCACAAATACACTGCTCCTGGAGGTTTTTTTGTTTTTTGTTTTTCCTCTTTTATTGCCCTTTCTGGTTTTTCTTTTGTTTGTTTATCTTTGTGGTTGTTATTGTTGTTGTTATTGATGTTATTGTTGTTACGATAAAGAGAAATACGATACGATAAAGAGAAATCAAGAGAGGAGGGGAAGACAGAGGAAGAGAGAAAGATAGACAACTGCAGACCTGCTTCACTGCTCCTGAAGTGACTGCCCTGCAGGTGGGGAACCTAGCCTGGAACTGGGATCCTTACGCTGGTCCTTGCGCTTGGTGCCATGTGCACTTAACCCACTGCACTACAGACCAGTCCCCCCCCCTTTAAAAATATTCATTTATTTGATAGAACACAGAGAAAATAGGAGGGGGAGGGGAGGGAGACACCTGTAGGACTGCTTTACTACTAGTGAAGCTTTCCCCCTGCTGGTTTGGACCAGGGGCTTTTAATGTGTGTGCTCAACCAGGTACACCATTGCCTGGCCCCCGTGTTTTCTTTTTTTTAAATACTGGACATGATCCTGAATGCTAAAAACAAGCAAAACAGCCACAACTTCTGTCTTTACAACAGAATAAGTACAATTTGATAAATTTATAGAATAATCATAATATGCATATCTGAGAACAGGGGTTGCTTAAAAAAATTTCTTAAAAAAAGAATTTCTGTTCCTTTCACTTACAGAATGGTACAGAAGTAAACCCTGATTTAATATTACAAAGTCTCTCATAGTTAACGACAGCACACTCACGAAGGCAAACCCAACTTTAGCCTCTCTAATTTTCTTCAATGACAATATTCTCGCCCAGTAATGTAAGAGAGAAAGTTTAACAGATTACTCTGATGAGGACAGCATCTTGTCTTGATTATTAACAAAGAAATCCCCATAGGTACAAGTTAAGGGGAAGAAAAAGTGTTACTTATTTAAAATTCAAGCTCAAGCTTCCTCTGTGGGAGCTCCTGCTCTTAATTTTTGTTTGTCATGCTAAAAGTGTATATTCCTGCAGGAGTTAGACACTAATTGAAGGGACTTAATAAATTTATATTCCTAGGAATTTCCAATGTTTAACTACTATTTGTTGTTTGCCCAATACACAATGCATGTATATAGTGTTTAGATGGAAGCACATGTTTAGCATTTTGTTCGGAGCAGCTAAGTGGCAAAAGGGATTTTACTTCTATTTTGTAGTCTCATTTCATATAATACATATATGAAACATTTGTAAATGCTGGAGATGAAGTAGTGATAGTTTTATATTGAAGGGGATTTTTCTTATGTCTTTACATGGATTATGGGATATGTTTTCAAGAGTGTTTTGGAGATAATATATTACCTTGCCCTACAGTGATCAGTTGTCTAGTGCCTTTTAGATCCTGCTCCAACAATGTTACAAATAAAACAATTGTGCAGTATTTGTTAATATGGAGAGAGATAAACACTTGCAAATTTGTTTTTTCTATCCAGTAATTCCTGGAGACAATGAAAATTAAAAAATAAATTAGGATTGTAGGATATGGGTTTTAAATTCATCTTTTAAAATGCTTATAAGGTGATTGTCTATTCAGACCAACATACAGTTGGCTCATATACACCCTTGAGGACCTCTCATCAAAATTAGCACATTGAGTGGTCTGGGAGGTGGCGCAGTGTTGATAAAGCATTGGATTCTCAACCATGACGTCCTGAATTTGATCCGCGGCAGCACATGTACCAGAGTAATATCTGTTTCTTTTTCTCCTCCTGTATTTCTCATAAATAAATAATTTCTTTAAAATTAGCATATTGAAAATTAGTAGATGTACTAAAAGTTTAGTTTAAAATGCCATTGATGGAATTATGGTGAAAATTCATTTATCCAAAGTATTGTGCCTTTCCTTTTTCTTTACTATTTTTTGTCTTTGTTGGGAGAAACTTCCATCTTGCAATGTATGTGCGTGTTGGTGTGTGTGACAGAGAAAGATGTTTAATTTCATGATTACATGAATACGAGCAGGTAGTTGACTATACGTGATGTTAGAAAAAAAAGAATCACGAGGGTCTTGAGGCAAAATTAGGGTGAGACATGGACTTCACAAAATTAACCTGCTACACCCTGGTTTCTGTTTACAGAGTTCCAGGTGAGTATAATTCTTGGGGGCTGGGATTGATTGGTAGGAGACATAGTAAGGAGGGTCTTAGAAAAGAAAAAGTAGGCAGGGCCTTAGAAATACACATCTGGAAAATAAGTCCAATAGAAAAAAGTTAGGTAATATAAACAGACCAGTGTAAAGTTCATTCTGACTGATTTTTAAAAGCCAGGAAAGAAATCGGCTATTTGCATTTTTCTCTTATGACCTATGTGTATCTTGTGCTAAGTCTTTTTCTAAATAAAGTTTTAAGTTGCCTAAAAATCACAGGGTTCTTCCAATTCTTTGTGGAAGCATATTATGAGGAACCATGCATAGGGGACTGTGGCATTGAAACTCCATCTCAGTGAGTGAGAAACTGTATCCTGGGAATTATAGTCCTTCCTGCTTTAAGGACTAAAGGAGGAGAAGCTATGTAATTAAAGTAGTGGAATATTTTACTTCCTATGGTGTCATTTAATTAGCTTTTGAGGAAGAACAGGTGGTATAATTGATAACTGTTCGTGTTTTCCACCACTGGTTTTCAAGTGTTTTTCACCACTGGTTTTCAGATTTACCATGTACCGCTTCTTATAGCCCTTACAAAAATTTCTCTTTTCAATTCCTATAATTCTCCATTAAGATTATTTGATAATATATATGCAATTTATTCTAAATTGTATATTTCTAATTCTATAATAAAATTAATTTAAACATTATCTAATATAAAAATAAGACTTACAAGAAATATTTTATTTGTTCAAGTCCCTGGCATGAGGGGGGCTTTATGAGCTATAAAGCAGTGCTGAAGTTCTCTCTCTCTCTCTCTCTCCCCCCTCAACCCCCACTTCCCTTTTCATTTCTGACTTTGACTGTCTCTACCAAAGAGAAATGTAAGAATAGGTGCTAGTAACTATATTTACTAATATTTAAACTGATTTTATAAATTGGGTATCTTTTATTCATCATCACAGCTATCAGAAATGTAACTGCGGTGAAGATAGAGTCAGAAGGTTGTAAGTCTGAACAAATGGAGAATAAAACTTTGTTTGGCATTAATTTGTCATGGCATATGTCTCCTGAGAGTGAGCATCATACTGCTATTTGTTCCATCACCTCGGGATTATAATAACAGTTATTTACTACATAAACCAACATGTTTAGAAACATAATTGGTGAGCCCTTTAAAAGAGAACATGCTTCAAAATTTTAAAGCAAAACTGTCTTAACTCAGGAGTTGAAGATGATCTGTGGGGATAGTGTGCCATATATAAGGTTAAGGCTTCTTGTATACTTTCTAATTGTTGTAGAGTGTCTATTAAAATCTGTCATTTAGTAAAGCTGTTCACTAATTGAGTGACGGTAGCATCATGAGTGGCCATTTTTCTGATGGTGGCGAAATGATAATCTTTGTCCTGATATTTCTCATAGTGTTAAAAAAATGTAGGAATTTTGACATAGTACTGAAAAAAGAATTGAGAGATCAATGTTAAACTATTCAGTTTAAACATTTAAACTGAAATTTAGCATTTAAACATTTCATGTCAGAGGTGACATCAGGATAATGATTTGCTGAGATTGCCTGATAATGAACAAACTGCTTTGGATTGTGGGATATTAGAAGTTTACTAAGAATTTATGGCTGGGAGTAATGTAGTGGCATACTCAGTAGAGTACACGTTTCCATGTGCAATGGTCCACCTGCATAGGTAAGAGGTGGAGCAGTGATACAGGTGTCTCCTCCTTCCTCCTTCTCTTCTTCCTCTCCATGTCCTCTTCTCCTTCTTCTCTTTATCTCTCTCTCTCTCTCTTAGAAAAGAGAAAAAGAAAAAGTGAGAAAAAAATTATCAGAAATGTTAGTGCAGGCACCTTTGACTGACTCTGGATCAGTGGTAATCCTGGTGGGGGTCGCAGGGAGAGAGAGTGGGTGAGAGAGAGAAGAGAGGAGGGAAGAGGGAAGAGAGAAGAAAGAAGAGGGAAGAGAGAAGAAAGAAGAGAGATGAGAGAGAGATATGTATTTGGAGTTCCCAGAACCTAGTTGGTATCAACTAGGTTTCTACTACTAAGTATGGAATTCCTTTTGTAAGTCATTGAGGGAGAAGTTTTCTGTCTCTATGTAAAGCATATATGTGTCTGTAAGGAGTTCATCAGCTTAAGTCAGAAGTCCCTGAGATGGTTTTTCTAGTGTGTATTGTGACTTGAGTTGTGCCATATATTGTAAGGACATTACATGTTTTGCGTATACCATTTAACTTGCTTTTTTTTTTTTTTTTTTTAATAAAAGCACTGTTTATGGTGGTGCTGGGGATTGCACTTGGGACCTTTGGTACCTCAGCATGAAAGTTTGTTTGCATAATCACCCTCATCCTCATTTTATTTTTTATAATTTTACTGGAAGGTTAATGGTTTACAGTGCAGTTGCTGTGATATGGGTACAATTCCTCATTGCCTAGTGATTGAAGTCTGCAAACACATCCCTGACTTATGTTCTTTTCTGCTCCTGGGCACCAGGAACCCAAAGTTCCCTCAGTCCCTACCACTGAGTACTTTGGTTACGTATATTACCCCCATTTTATTTTATTTTATTTATTTTTCTTTTCTTCTTTTTTTAAATATTTATTTTATTTATTTATTCCCTTTTGTTGCCCTTGTTGTTTTATTGTTGTAGTTATTATTGTTGTTGTCGTTGTTGGATAGGACAGAGAGAAATGGAGAGAGGAGGGGAAAAGAGAGAGGGGAGAGAAAGATAGACACCTGCAGACCTGCTTCACCACCTGTGAAGCGACTCCCCTGCAGATGGGGAGCCGGGGTTCGAACCGGGATCCTTATGCCGGTCCTTGTGCTTTGCGCCACCTGCGTTTAACCCGCTGCGCTACAGCCCGACTCCCCCATTTTATTTTTTATTGCAAAACAAATTGCTGGTAAATCTGACTTTAATCCTGCCTTTGGAGGACAGGTTCAAAAGCATGACATCACTTTTGTTATTAGTGAATGTGTCCTGTGTTTTTATATACTATGGTCCTAAATGAATAGTTTTTTACACATATAGGAATATGTTCTGCCTAGCCACCAGAAACTCCTTGGTGCTGTTCAGGGCTATTTGGATAGTGCAGACTTTAGGAAATTGGACTTGTTATTAATACTTTCCTTTTCCTCTAGAATCTTACCCTTTTGAAAGCAAACAATAGTATAGAAGATTATATCAACAAATGAAAGTTTGATGATTGGATCATAATTTTTTTTGCAAATTTTGTGCTCAGAGTGTTAAACAATTTAATTTGATTCATAACAGTTTGCTTTTATTTTCCTGGCAATTCTTTTTTTGAGAAACATTTTTTTATTAATGAAAGAGAGAAGAGGAAGAGAGACAGAGAGAGAAAAATTGGAGTGTTGATCAGATCTGGCTTGTAGTGGTGCCAGGTATTGAATCTGGTACCTCAGAGCCTCAGTTATCAATGTTTTTGCAAAACCATTAAGAAACTGTCTCCCCAGCCTGACTCAGAATAGTTAATGGAGGTCTACAAATTAGTATAGTTTGGGCACTGTAAAGCATGGTGGTTAAATGAAATAAAATTTATTTATTCTTGCTTGCTTTTCCTGAGCTGTTTATGCACCCTACAAGGATGCTATTTTGAGGATTTTTAATGCATTTGCAACTTTTAAAAATATAACTACAATTTGAAATTCCTATTTAAATTTTTGCCCATGTTTTATTTTCACACTTCAGTGTTGGTATTCCAATCTGTCACACAGAGAAGCTGTCAGTAGAGACAGCAAGAGAGGCACAAGTGGCCTGCAGTTTTGTCCCCACAAAAAACTTGGAGACCAGTGGAGGCTCAGATACAAAAGACACCAAGCCCCCTGGCTGTTAAGAATAACTGATTCCCCTTTCCTCTCCATCTGAATCATCTATCAGTCCTCCAACTAAATAAATGTATTGTTCACTTCTAAAAGCTATTCCCACTGCTTCTGGTGCCAGGGTTTGTTAATAATTTAAAAAGTTACAATGTGTCACAAAGAAGTTAGACATTTTAGAATACAAATTGTAATTGACATTCTACTTTATGTCTGTCTGGTTTCTGAGAACAAGCTGGCTACCACATTTTGATTGTTGGAATTTCCAATTTAGATATAATGTAATGAAATTTAAGACAAAGTTTTGTATGGTAAACCTTTAATTTTATACTGAAAGACATGATTCTTTATTGTTATGTTAAATATGTAAGGCCTATAAACTTCCATTTGATTATCTCGTCTGTTGGTGTTCTTCCGAACAAAATGGAACTTAATTTCTCTGAATTGTCACTTTCTTCATTGCATTCACTCATTCTTTTTTTAATTTAATTTTTAATTTTTTTATATTTATCTATTCATTTTCTCTTTTGTTGCCATTGCTGTTTTTTATTATTGTTGTAGTTACTGATGTCATCGTTGTTAGATAGGACAGAGAGAAATGGAGAGAAGAGGAGAAAATAGAGAGGGGGAGAGAAACACACCTGCAGATCTGCTTCACCACTTTTGAAGCAACTCCCCTGCAGGTGGGGAGCCGTGGACTCAAACCAGGATCCTTAAGAAGAACAACTCTAAGCCATAGGTATCACCATTAAACCAGTGATACCTAAAAGAGATCATGAAAGTAAATCAGAGAGGAAGATGCATAGACATTGACATGTCAGGCAGACATCCTAATATACACAGAGGTCTGAGGAATAATGTCATGTTCCAGGAATTCCGAATTAGTTTATATCTGGCCTGTGAGTTTATGTGGGGAGTATTGCATAGGAAAAGGTAATAGAGATAGTATTCAAATCCCAGAGATCTGTGCAGTCTAATCTGAGACTTGGAATGTGTCCTTAAGATCAAGCCGTGTGTGTGTGTGTGTGTGTGTGTGTGTGTGTGTGTGTGTGTGTGTGTGTATGTGTCTGTGTCTGTGTATTTAATTTTATTAGTGACTTAATATTGAATTAAAAAGTTATAAGAGGGGATGGGGAGGTAGTACAGCAGGTTAAGTTTAATGGGTTAAGCACACGTGGCGCAAAGTGCTAGGACCGTGGTAAGGATCCTAGTTCAAGCCCCCGGCTCCTCCAAGCGGTGAAGCAGATATGAAGGCTTCTGTCTTTCTTTCCCCCTCTGTCTCACCTCCTGTCTTGATTTCTCTTTGTCCTATCCAACAACAACAATATCAATGGCAATAATAATAACAACTACAACAAAATGGGAAAAAGTGGCCTCCAGGTGCAGTGGATTCGTAATATAGGCACTGAACCCCAGCAATAACCCTGGAAGCAAAAAAAAAAAAAAGTTGATAATAAGCTTATAATTTTACACCGTTCCCACCAATAGAGTTCTGTATCCCCATTCCTTCCATGGTAAGCTACAGTAGTTTTCCCAAGGTTGCACATATGGGTTGACTTTTATATCTATAACTCTGTCTATGCTTGTATATTTCTTGTTTAAGGCCCTGCCTTCTCTTCCTAAGTCATACCTATACCTATTACTACTTCCAAATGTCCTTCCTGTTTTCTTATTATCTCTCTGGGTCTTGATGGAATTGGAGTTCAGAGCCCCCTGATTATCCTCCCCTATTATATCTCCCCTTCTGGGAGTATGGACCAGAAGTTGTCAGGGGATGCATAATGGGAGTTCTACCTTCCATAATTGCTTCTTCACTGGCCCTGGACATTGGCAGGTTGATCTACACCCCCAGCCTTTTTCTATCTTTCCCTGGTCAGGTAGGGCTCTGGAGAAGTAAGGTTTCAGGACACAATGACAAAGTTCTCTGTTGAGGGAATTTAGGATGGACTCATGATAGCATCTGCAACTTGGTGGCAGAAAGGCAGCAAGATATAAAGCAGGCCAAAATGATTAAAGAACAGGACCTAAAAAGTAGGAAGAGAGCAGATGAGAATAGGAATCTTAGAGTAGAAGGAAGCTAAGAAGTCTAATTTAGGTGTGTTCCTAGAAGTCTGTGACTTTCATATTTTTTGCCTGAGTTTGATAGCTAACATGGAGTTGGACAAAAGTATTGCCAGGGAGGATGGTATCAGAGTTGAGAATAGGGCTAGAAATTTGTATTAGAACAGAGAGTAGCTCCTAAACTTGAAGAAAATCTATGAATAAAATTAACTCTACCCCAGTAACTGGACCCAGGGCCCATATATATTCATATTTAAGCATAGCAGCCTGTGTAACCTCTGAGTTCCTGCCAGTCTGAGCTAGCAATTGCAGTTCATGATCACAGCTGGAAGCATTCTAGGCTGCACTAATGTCAGGACCAGTCTTCCTGAGTGGCAAGGTAGGATGGCCTAGCCTCCTTTTGGAGGAGGCTACTTTATAGGGAGGATAAGTTCCTGGAGTGGCCCATTAGAGGACTTATGTTGATGTTCCTGATGGAAGTGAGCAGTGATGGTGTATATATTAGAGGTTTAAGCCCATCACATCTATGTGGGAATCCAAGGATTCCCTAACTAGGGCCCCATATTGATCGGTTGGTCCGGTATTGACCAAAAAGGCCATCATTAAGTGAGCCAGTCTTTTATGCTCATCCAGCTTTTGTAGTCCTTTATGTGAGGAGCTTAGACTTTCTCCTAGTGTTTAAGTATCCAATGTCATTTGTAGTATCCAACCAATATTAGGTTTATGGAGTCTCTCTTCTTTGACATTCTATTAGGTGCCAAGCTTATTTGATCTAAGTCTGATTGGTTAGAGAATTTATTATGCCTTCTTTAGGACCTTCTACTCGAATCCCAGGCTTATGAGGTCTACTTTGAGTTATATAATTGCCCCTTACTTATGAATACATTTATAAGATCAGACCCTTTTAAATATGTCATTCATACATAGAAATAATGACTGAGTGTGTGTTATAGATAAAATAAACTTACTTCACTATGAGGGATGGATCAGAGTAGCAGTGTCATAACAAATTATTTTAAAAGCTTTTATTATTGCCCAGAGTATAGAAGAAATATTGAACCAGGAGTGGGGCAGTAGGGATGAAGAGCAACCTGTGGATATAAGATCTGTCTAGAATGCTGATGGCAGCATATAATACTGGATGTGAAATCACAGGATTTGGAATGTCAGTAATGATGTTGAGACTTCCTTGTTTCTTGGATGGAAAGTATAAGCAGTGGGTAGAATGGAGTGAACTTGATAGAACTGCCATGTGTTTGGTCATATACTTAGAGAAGGTAGGCTACTTAAATAGATAAAGAAATATATGTTTGGGTGGGGTAAATGTGGCTTTTGTATAAGAAAATACTTTTTAAAAAATTTCTTTATTGGGGGATTAATGTTTTACAGTCAGCAGTAAATACAATAGTTTGTACTTGCATAACATTTCTGAGTTTTCAACATAACAATACAACCTCCACTAGGTCCTATGTCATCCTTTTCCAGGACCAGAAAATACTTTTAAACACATTATTTGAGTAAGGAGCTTTTAATACTTGTCAATATCTGCTATACCAGGTGGAAAATATATGCTCAAGCTTTGATATGTCTACTTCCCAATTTCATAAATATGTACATATTTTATCACTATACACATGGGAAAACTAAGTCTTAAAGATGGTAACATGCTCTAGGTTATACAAATTCAGTGAGGGACTGGGCATTGAACCCAGATCAGATCAACTACAAAGTCAGACCACTTAAACACTAACTCATAAATCCTCCATGATTTACGAACTTGGGCTACTTATTTAATTCATTATGGATTAGAGTTTACAAATAAAAAAAAGCCGATATTGATACTAGTTTCTAACCAATGAAGTTTTCTTAAATACATTCTTTTAATGTATTTATTTATTTGGATAGAGACAGAAATCAAAAAGTAAGGGGGAGTTAGAGAGGGAGAGAGATAGAGAGACCACCCCTCTCCCCCCACTGCAGGAGGTTATTGAGAGCTTGGACCTGGGTTTTTGTGTATGGTATCATATATGCCCAACTGGATGTTCTGGTCCTAGAAGAGCGTTTTTTTTTTAATTTGGTGTTATTTTGTCTTTTTATTATTTTTTAATCTTCATTTATTTGATAGAGACAGCCATAAATTGAGAGGAAGCGGGAGACAGAGAGAGAGAGAGACAGAGAGACACCTGCAGCACTGCTTCACCACTTATGAAGCTTTCCCCCTGCAGGTGGGGACCAGGGGCTCAAACTTGGGTCCTTGCACAGTGTAACCTGTGCACTCAACCAGGTGTACCACCACCCGGCCCCCCTTTTTTTAAAGTAAAAAAAGTTATGCCTTGGTTATTTTACAAGACTTTTCAAATGCATCATAGAGTAAATGCTTTTTGACAGTTTCCAGATTTATAGTTAATTTCATAAGCAGGGAGACCTTGACTAGCTTAGTAAAGGAATCATGGAAAATAGTGAAATGTAGCACATTTTGAAATGTGGAGTGACCTTGTGAAATGAGAAATGCTTTTAAATTATTTTAAAAAAAAAAAAATCTCTGTGAACCTTAATCATAATGGATCCCAGAGGAGCTAAACATTATATATGTTTTAACAAGCTAAGTGATTTCATAAAAGTTATGTTAAGAGGATTTATTTTAATTGCATGTGAAGAACACTATCTTAAATCATAGCTTGTGTTTTTCTTAAAGCTCTGCTCCACATTAGCTGAACAAATAAAGTAGCAGAACTGATGATCTTTTCATCAACATAATGCTTAGTATTAGAGATTTACTTGCTGTTGCTTGTATCAAGTTTGGGTCTCTTTTGTTGTTGTTGTTGTTGGGGCTTTATTCTTCCTGGTTAAGTTATAATATATGTGTAGTTATGTATATATGGTGAGGGGAGTACACCCATGTGGTATAAGCAGGGCTTGAATGTGTGCATGGTAAAGCAATGGGCATGTTCCTAGGTAAACTATCTTTCTGTTCATGACTTTAGGCTTTTCAGATTCTCAAAATATTGTGTTTATGTTTTAATGTAATTATCATTTTTATTTATCACATTTCTGCTGTATATTGGTTTTAGCGGTGTGATGCACTGAAAGGAATAATTTTATCTTATTAGAGTCCTTTCCAACTGAGGTGGGGAAGTTCCTCAGGGAATATTTGTTAATGTTGAAAGATATTTTGGTTTTTATGGCTGGAAGTGGAGTGGGATGTACTATTGATATCTAGTGACTAGAGTCTGGGAGTAATACTAAACATTTTACCATACACAGGGCATCCTATTCTGTATTAAAAATGCTGCTCTTCAAATCCACAGAGGTTGAAGAAGCCTGTTTTAGTTAGTGCAGTAGTCATACCAATTATGTGCATGCAGAGGTATTTTCCTTAGTAGTTATGTAAAAAAATACTGATGCTGCCTGTCATTCTTGTTGAGATGACAGGGTTGGTAGATAAAGCAGAGGAATTAATACAAATATAGGAGAAATTAATGAGATGTGAAAGATCATAAATTAATGTGAAAGAGAATGAAAATACAATAAAAGCAAGAAGCAAAGTGATCTCAGTAACTATCCTCCAGCTGAATATCATCTAGAAGACTAAAGGAAATGTGAATAAATGATACTGTTGATACCCATACTTTCCTTTGTATTAAGAAAATATGTCATTTGTTCTATTCTTAATAGTTTATGGAGCATAAAACATATGCTAAGTGCAGTGTAGAATGTAGACTCAGTTACCACCCAGAGGGTTTTGAGCTATAATTTGACAGATGGAGGAGACTCAAGCTAAGAATGAGGAGAAAAGGTGACAAAATTAGAGCTGTATCAAGTATTCCAAACCTTATTTCATGTCATCTTACAATTCAGTTAAATTTTAATTCTTTCAAATGAATGTGTGTACTGACATAGACCATAAAGTCTTTGAGAATTGACTTAATATTACTGAAGAGAAAAATCTCCCAGATAACTATAATAATTAGCTTGAATTATAAACCACAAGATGTGTAAGAAAATCACAAAAGGCAATAAATATTCAGCACTTAAAAGCATAGCTAGATCTTGAATGTTTGATATGTTCATTTTAACATAGGAAGTACATGAGGAATTAATGGTTCTTTTCTATTAACAATTAATTTTTTCTTCTGTTATTTTTTTAAATCAACAAAACTTTTTAGTATGTAAATTTAGAATATTGATACAAAACTTCTGCCATATGAACTGTTAACTCAAACTTGTCAGACTTCAGTTTAGTTTGTCTTCATGGTCACATATGAGCATTTCAGCATTAAAACATTAAATGTAAAAAATTCGAAAAGGTACTTTCTATTGTAAGAAAACTAATACTTATAATAATAAACATGTATTACCTGTTAATTTCTGCTGTTATTGTTAAGTAACAGAACTAGACCTGTAAAATGAAGAGGATTTAGGCCTATGAAAGCATACACATATGGTTCACACTTACAATACCATAACTGAAGTACTAGAAAAGTACTTCTATGCAGGTATGCTGCATTTTTCTTATTAATGGATGTCTTATTTGAACACTTGAAGAAAAATTTCATGATAACATTATCGTTTAATCTGTTTAGGTTGGGAGGGTACAATTTTAGGAATATCCCTAGGTACTCTCCTAGGGATTTTTTAAAATTAATTAATTTATTTCCTTTTTGTTGCCCTTGTTGTTTTTATTGTTGTTGTAGTTATTACTGTTGATGTTGTCATTGTTGGATAGGACAGAGAGAAATGAAGAGAGGAGGGGAAGACAGAGAGAGGGAGAGAAAGATAGACACCTGCAGACCTGCTTCACCTCCTGTGAAGTGACTCCCCTGCAGGTGGGGAGTGGCGGCTCAAGCCCGGATCCTTATGCTGGTCTTTGCACTTTGTGCCACGTGCGCTTTAACCCGCTGTGCTACCACCCGACTCCCTCTCCTAGGGATATTTTATAATTAAAATGTTAACATTAGAAAGTAGCTTGGGAGTTGGCTCAACTGGTTGAGTGCAGGACTTGCTTGTATGAGGCCCTAGAGTTGATCTTCGTAACACATATGCTAGAGCAGTACCCTGGTCTGTCTCTAATGAGATAAGTAAATCTTTAAAATTTACTCAGCTTTAAGTTTTCATACTTTCTTTTTGAAAATTATAAAGCATTTCAGTATGATGCTTCAAGAAAGCAGACTAAAATATGTATTACATCACACCTGAGAGCATCACTATCAGCTGGGCTTAGTTCCTGTTATTTCCCAATAAAAATGAAAGGACTCACAACTAGAGGGAGTTGGAGGTGACAAATGAAAATTGGTTAGTTGCAAATATCTTAAGAGAAATGTTAATGCCCAACTCTGTTTACTTTTTCTCTTTAATTTTGCTCTTTGTATCAAACAATGACAATATTTTTATATGAAATTTAAGGTCTAATTCTTTTTAATAAGAGAGCTTATGTGCTAATAAAAATGTTAAGTTTCTGAAGAAATGAGTAAATGAGAATATCTAGCAGTAACTTAAACCAAAATAATTACATAGAAGTTTTCTTTGTGTGGTATTCATTACATTTCTTGAATATAGGAATCAGACCCAAAATGGTATCATAATTTAACAATAATTTGAGGATATGTTGATAATGTAGTTTACATGAAAACTTGTGTCATTTTTATCCTAATGAATATTTGTGAATTGTTAGCTGTCTGCCTTCACTGTATAATTCTTTGACTATCAATGAGTAATGTATGTTTACTTGTGGTCTTCCTGTATTCCTGAAAATTACATGAGACTGCTTTCAAAAGATTTGGCACAGGTAATGCTAGGAACTGCTAATGGTAAACTGAGACAAAATTAAGAGTTTATTTAATCAAAACTCTTAATTGCACAGTGCTACACTAGAATAAGATAAGAAATTCATGTCTGTCTATCTCTGACTGTATTTTTGGCATTGCTGAGGATTCTCTGATGTGGGTCAATATTTTTAGATTGAAATAGAGGGAGAGAGAGGGAGAGAGGGAGGGATACCACATCACTGTAACTTCCTTCAGCATGGTAGGGCCAGGCTCAAACCTAGGTCACTGGCATGGCAAAGCAGGTACGCTTTCAGGTCAGCCGTAGGAGAAAGTATTATACAAAAATTGGAGAAGCAAAGATTGGAAATTTTTTGATTAGCTTTATTTATTTATTTTTCCAAATATATGTTTATTAATGACAAAAAGAGAGGATCAAGAGAGATAAAATAGAACCTTACTCTGACACTTGTGAAGTTGGCCATCAGACTCATGCTTGTTACAGGTCCAGGACTATAGTGACTGCTCTCTCCTGGTTGCTAGTTGCTTGATTGACTGTAGCTTAAACTTCATATGTCTACTGATGTTTTGATGTTTTAACCTTGAGGCATTCATAGGCTTAGATTTTGATTTACCTACCCAGACCACCATTCCCTTAGAGCCACCTTAATCTAAGATTTTTTTGTTTGACTAATTTATTATAAGTATATAATTAACACTTTGTAAATATAGCTTCTTACCATGAAATCACAAAAAATGATAGGGAAGTCTTAAAAGGTTTATGTAGCTAGCTGTTGAATGAAGTTTGTCTTATAGCAGTAGGTATGTAGGGAAAAAAAAAACACAATAAAAAAGGTTATTGGGACTGGATGGTAGTGCATCAGATTCAGTGCACATATTATAATTTTTATAGCACAAGGGCCCAGGTTTGAGCCCCCAGACTCCACCTGCAGGGGGAAAGCTTTGTGATTGGCAAAGCAGTGCTGCAGGCCTTGGTCTCTCTCCTCCTCCTCCTCCTCCTCCTCCTTCTTCTCATCTCTCTCTCCTTTTCTCTCTCTCTGTCTCTCTAACCTCTTTCCCTCTTGATTTCTCACTATACCCAATAAATGAAAGATAATTAAAAAGGTTCTTTAGTTATAAGCCTTTTTACATTAAATGCTCTTTAATTACTTTAAATTGGCTTTAATTACATTTTCATTTACTGTAAATAAGAACTTTTCTCATTTCTTTCTTTTTTATTTTTTTAATTTTTGTTTATTTATTTTTTACCAGAGCACTGCTCAGCTCTGGCTTATGGTGGTGTGGAGGATTGAATTTGAGACTTTGAAGCCTCAGGCATGAGAGTATCTTTGCATTATTATTATGCTATCTACCCCCACCCCTTTTCTCATTTCTAATTTTGATGTAGACATTTCTCTAAATTTTTAATAAAAAAATGTTCTTCTAGGCACTCTGAAGAATTAGACTGTAGATCACCACTGTTTTTTTTCCTCTGCTACTTTTGATTTACATGACATGCTTTTGCTACCATTGTTGCCCTGTAATTTTTCACAAATACCTTTTTAAGGCTGTTCATGTCTACACCTTCCACTTCATTAGCAATTTAAATTCAGGTTAAAGGTATACCCTGCTTAAATAATTTTATTAAATAGAAGTACTCGATAATTTTCTGTGAAACCATGTAGGTGAGATTTGGAATCATTTGTTGAAAATGCTTTTATTTTCCATTTTGTTGTTATTTTTGGTTGTAGTTTCTAATGTGATCTATCTAAAAAATCTTCATAATAGGCAGAATTGAAATGCATAAACTTTTTGGCATGGCATTAAGCAAAGGAGACCCCCCCCACACACACACACACTCATTCTCTCTCTTTCTCTCTGTATGTTTGTCCTTTCACTTCCAAAGAAAAGCTTCCTTTTTCCTCACAGCCCACTTCCCTTCAATCTGTCTTCTTCGAGAGAAATTTAGCTCAAGTTACACTTAGAGTCACCAGTGAGTTATTTCTCAGATTTCATTTCCTTTAATCCCTGTGCATTATTTCTGCACATATTTAGTCAATTGGTTGTCTAGCCCCTAATTTTAATTAGCTAATTATTATTATTATTATTATTATTATTATTATTACTTTTTTTTTTTGTCGTCTGAGCTGGCTTTTTCAGATAGAGGCAGGGTACTAGAAACCACAGCACCTAATCTTCCTTCACTGCAGTGGAGTTTCCCCCATCCTTTTAATTTATGTGTATAAAGATATAACATTGTTGCTAATAATGTATACATACAAAGCACACATTTTGTTGCTTTCTACACAGTTTTAGCAAATTTGTGAAAGTAGATGTCTGACAAGCAAGAGAGCTCACCTAGAAAGGTGGCCAGTTTGCCATATACATGGCATAGGTTCAGACTTGGTCCCCACTAAACTAAGGATAGCTTTGGGGTACTACATTGCCTTTCCCTCTTTCCATTTGTTTCTCTCTGTCTTTGTATCTGACCAAAGTTCATCCTAGAGCAGTGATGTTTTGGCTCTGTGACAGAGGCATTATGATCACGGGTGACCAGAACAATTTGCTTTATTGAATCCAGGAAGTATAACACTCATTATCTGAAATTGACTTCATTGTCTACAGAGAATAATGCCCTGAGTATACAGTATACTAAACACTGCTGAGATGTGTAGATACAAAAATTTAATGTGTTTTGCAATATTGTCTCTGTTTTTCAAAAATTATTCACTTAGATATTTTCAGATCTATTGCTTAAAGAAAATGCATGTATTTTTCCCTTCCACCTGTCTTAGAACACAAATTCATGGATATTTTTGCAGGGGAAAATTTATGTAAAAATTTTTACTTCAATTTTAATAGAATCTTATGTGATATGGTGACCACTGGAGGGTTTTGTGATAAGGAGCTACATTGACTCCATTAAGATTATGGCTTTCTTTTTAAAAATTTCTTTCTTTTTTTTTCACCTCTCAATTCAGGTTTCTGTGAGAGGTGGAAAACAGCAGACATGGAAAAACTAAAATGGGAATTTCATGCTCTTCTTTCTTAACAAGTTGTTTAATTTCATCATGCTTTGAATTAGTTGACCTAACACTTAAACTATTTGAAAGGAATCTTAGTCAATCCTTGAGTTGTGAGTCCTTGTTCTAATGTATTTATTTTCCCAAATGTTTACTCTTTCTACAATAGGAAAGAAAATTACTTCAATTGAAAACATTGGATTTTCAACTAGTATCTTCAATGTAAAAATAAAGACAAACTAGCATGTTATATTATAATAAAATAATGTTAACACTAAATTTTAAATATAAAGTAGCTCAGGAAAAAAGTTTTAAAATGTCCAAATTATTGTGCAGAAATAATGAGGAAGAAATAATAATTTTTTTCTTTAGTTAATTTAGTGTGTAAAACACTTTGAATTAATAAATAAACTCATACATTTTTTTCATTGACTGTAATAACCACAGTATATCCTATCAGGTAATTAACTTTTACAACCATAACAGCAGTGACATCCCTATAAATAAAAATTATTTATATGGATATTTAAATATTAAAAGAAGAACAATTGCTTCAATTTTTGCTGTTTCTTTCTTGCAAAGAAATGCACTTTTGTCACCATGTGTAATGTTGGTAGACTATTCTATGACAACAATAAACTGCAATTACTTGAGGAAATGTGGTTTTGGAATTATTTTTCTTTTTTTTTTTTAAATTTTTTATTTAAGAAAGGATTAGTGAACAAAAGCATAAGGTAGGAGGGGTACAACTCCACACAATTCCCAACACCCAATCCCCATAACCCACCCCCTTCCCTGATAGCTTTCCCATTCTCTATCCCTCTGGGAGCATGGACCCAGGGTCGTTGAGGGATGCAGAAGGTAGAAGGTCTGGCTTCTGTAATTGCTTCCCCGCTGAACATGGGCGTTGACTGGTCGGTCCATACCCCCAGTCTGCCTCTCTCTTTCCCTAGTAGGGTGTGACTCTGGGGAAGCTGAGCTCCAGGACACATTGGTGGGGTCTTCAATCCAGGGTTACATAATAAATATGATAGGGTTCTTTAAGCTCTAGAATATTACATGCAGCTACTGTCTGAGACATTTGTTAGAGCTTGGGGCAGGACCTCTAAGATGATGAAAAAGGGTAGCTGTAGGGCCGGATGTTGGTGCACCGGTTGATCACACATGTTACAGTGCACAAGAACCCAGGTTTAAACCTATGGTCCCCATCTGCAGGGGAGAAGGTTCATGAGTGGCAAAGCAATGCTGCAGGTCTCTCTCTCTCTCTCTCTCTCTCTCTCTCTCTCTTGCTCTCGCTCTCACTCTCACTCTGGCTCTCTGTCACCACCTTTCCTCTCAATTTCTGGTTGTCTCTATCCAATAAATAAAGATAATAAAAATTTTTAAAAAGAGTAGATTTAAGGAGATGAAAAATAAGTTTAGTTCAAAAATACTTGGTAAAAAATAAAAATGTATCTTTATATGCTTTTATCAGATTGATTTATTTTCTAAGTGAGACAGACAGACAGGTAAGATAGACCACAGCACCACTCAGGGATTTATAATGCTTGGAATTGAAACTGGTATCTCACATTTGGTGCTCTATGTCTGAGCCACCTTCCCAGTCAGTATACACTTTTTTAAATTGCCACCAGGGTTATTGCTGGGGCTCAGTGTCTGCATGACTGAATCCATCATTATTGGTGACTTTTCCTCCTTCTCCTCCCTCTCCCCACCCCTCTCCTCTTTCTTCTCGTTCTCTTCCTCTTGCTCCTATTTTTTTTTTTTTTTGCCTCCAAGGTTATTGCTGTGGCTCATTGCCTGCACCACAAATCCACTGCTCCTAGAAGTCATTTTCCCCCCTTTTGTTGCCCTTGTTGTTTTATCATTGTTGTGTTATTATTGTTGTTGTTATTATTGGTGTCATTGTTGTTGGATAGGACAGAGAGAAATCAAGACAGGAAGGGAAGACAGAGAGGGGAAGAGACAGACACCTGCAGACCTGCTTTACCGCCTGTGAAGCGACCCCCCTGCAGGTGGGGTCTCCTCCTATTTCTTTCTTCCTTTTTGATAGAGACAGAAAGAAATTGAGACGGAAGAGGGAGATAGAGAGGGGAAAAGAAACAGATAACTGAAACACTGCTTCACCACTTGTGAAGCTTCCCTCCCTCCAGGAAAAGGAAAACATGAACACAGGCCCTAGCGCATGGTGATGTGTGTGCTCTACTGTATGTCCCATTGCATGGTCCCAATATATAGGTTTGTTTTTTGAGTTGATTTTCTTGGCACTATTTAATGTGTCCAAATTCAGGGTGTATAAATTCATTATTAATGAAGGAACAAATTCAATTTAGTTTGTGGTCTCCTGGATGGAATCACCCATGTCAGCCAGAATCAAAACCAGAAGTTCCCTGATGGGCTCTAAGCCAGCTGTGGGACAATGCTAGAGGATGTAGCTGAAAATGAGAGTCAAGGATCAGTAACCAAGAAACCAGACTCTTAACAGGAAACGGGAATGTGGAAAATAGTTGTTGTTGTCTTTTTAATGGAGTCTTACATTTAGATGAGTGTTTTCTTTTTAAATATATTTGACCCAGCCACCTGCCACCGGTGGGATTTACCATTAAGACTCTTGCTGTGGAGCTGAGCACAGATTATCTAAAGCAGAAAAATAAACTCGCAAAGCTTACAAAATCTAAAACATTTAAATATTTTCAACAGTAAAAATAAACCATATTTAGATGTCTGGTTTCACTGCTAAAGTAATTGATTCATTTTTAGCACCCTATTCTTTAGATAACTAGCTTCCCACTCTGCAATATTGGCTAGTAACACAATGTAGACATTAGGAAGAAGGTTGTTGGTTTATGCAAATAAAAGAGAAGTGAACAGCTATCAATAAGTGAGTGACAGAACGCTGAAAAGTAGACATAGATCTGCGTTATTGTATCTTATACAGTGAAAGTTAAAATAGCTTTAACTATAAGGTAACGTTTAACTGTAAATATGTTACATTCATTTTGATTTTCCTTGTCTACAAAAAAGGGGTGTATGCTATATACTAGTAAGATTTTAATCAAATATTTCACATATTGGGGGGAAGTTAAGATGGGTATGTTTTCTTTTCAAAAACCTAGTTCTAAAAATTGTTTTCTAGATGTCTTAAGAATTGGTCCCCAGTTTTAGAATTTGAGTACATGAATAACAAGTTATCTGTCTCAATTTATATTACATTTTTGTTTTTTCTTTTTGTAATCCCTGGAATTTTGCCACTTCAAGCCAACTCTTTTTTTTTGTTGTTGTTGTTGTTGACTGTAAACCATCAATCCCCCCGCTAACCCTTCAATAAAGAAATAAATAAAAAAGAAAAGATAAAAATCAAATGTTTTTCACAAAGCTTTTTTCAAGGAGTATTTATAGAATTTTTACTCTATTTTAGGCTAAAGAGACAAAACTGAACTAAGTCTAGGATTTGATCTAAAGGTATATAGTAATACAGCTGTAAAAATAGAAATATAAATGGATAGCTATGAAACAATATATCCCAGAGAACATAGAATAGAACAAATATTCATTTAACAATGTACAAGCATTTTCACTCCTTTGCATACATTGTAGCCTTTGATTCTTAATTTTATTTGCTTCTTAGACATACTGTTTGGAAAGAAAATGATGTTTCATGTAATAGACATCATCTTTTGTTAATAATTTTGTCTTTGAGATTACCTGGGTTCACAAGTCTGTAAGTGCTTTGGAAGTTTCATTTCCCACCTCTTCAAAAATAGGGCTGGGGAGACAGCATAATGCATAAGACTCTGAGGTTCCAGGTTCAATCCCCAGTACCACCTTAATAAGCCACAGCTGAGCAATAGTCTGCCCCCCACTCTTTCTCATTATCTCTATCTGGCTCCCCCTCCTCTCAAGTAATGATAAATAAAATATGTTTTTAAAACCACAAAATATATTACTATACCTTATACCCCAACAAAGCACTAATAGCACTCTATTGAACTCCGTCATTCTTGCAGTTTATTTTCCTGCCCCTAGTCCCTCTTGAAAAACTCAATTTGACTGTTCTAGACCAAAGATTTGTATTTTGACTTTGCTTACACCCTTGTTATATTTATTTATTTCATCTACTATTTTCGTTTTTATATAATCCCCTTTAGTATTTCTTGCATGTTTATTTTAGTAGAGGTAAATTTGTTTGTTATTTATCTGAAAAGCATTTCATTGGTCTTTTAATCCCAATTAGTACCCTAAATTGAGTCATCTTGTGTAGAGATTTTTTCTCTTAATGTTGGATTTAAAAAGTGTATATATATATATATTGAATCCAAGATAGAGAGAAATCTAGAAGGAAGTAGGGTGTTAGAGGGGAAGAGATAGATACCTGTAGCAATACTTCACTTGTGAAGCTTCACTCTTCCATGTGAGGATCAGATGTTTGATCCTGGGACCTTGTGCATATATGTTCCACTGGGTATACCACCATACAGCCCTGTGTAAAGATACTTTTCCCATTCAAAACTTTTGAATGGGAAAAGTTTTGAGTGGTGGCGCACCCAGTAGAACACATTAATGACACATAAGGCCCGTGGGCCAGATGTTCCCCACCCCTTATGTAGAATGTTGTTAACCTTATTTCTTTATCTAAAGTGTCTCATGGTTAAGACTGAGAAACCCCAATTCAAGCTAGAAATTTCAGAAATTGGCAACATAGTTCTTTTCAATCCAAGACCCCAGTCTGAAACACCAGGTGTGTAGATGTCTCAGTGCAGGACAAGATTACTCCAGTTATCATTTTGTAACTTAATCTCCTAATACAAGTCAGTGAACTATTTTTGCATAACCATTATGCTATTTCCCCCACAGTGAACTATTTTTATATTAAAAATGTTTTGCCCTTTTGAATGCAAAGTTCTATAACTTTCAAATTGAGACACTAGTCTTGAACCTTGGTAATCTATCCAGTAAGTCTGGAGTAGCATTTGGGCACTGCACTCAATATATAGCACTCTAAACCCTGATTTTGTCTCCCCATGTTGTTTATTTTGTTTTAGAAGGCTACTGGGACAACACTAATGGGTGGCATCTATTCACAAATGCCCTGGTTATAGTGATGGAAGGAACACATTCTCTAGCATTTATGATCTCTGTTCATTAACAAAAACACTCTGGGACAGGCATCTAAAACTCAAAGTGCTTGAGGATGTACATTAATATTTCAGAATGGTGCAAAAATGTTAGTATTTTTGGTATCTAAAGCTTTAGGACGTCCTAAAGCAGTGTCATTTTATTTTACTCAGCATAAGATGGTCAGTGATGTTGCATGTAAAGGGTGCAAAAACATGTCTTAGTCTGGCAAGAGGCCTTGAGTATCTGCAAATGTGTTCTAAGGATAGCAGGGGGCTGGGCCCATCAGCTGTCAGCCACAGCTTCTGTTTATGCTCTGAACAATAGCCATGTGCCAGGGCAGTAATTATTGGTTGATTTTCCTTCTAAAATAAGTGTCCTAATACTTTGTCACAAAACCAGCTTAAATTGCTATGATGTTGCCTGCAACAGTTAAATTAGGAAAAAAGGGAAGAAAGACACAGCAAGAGATGTTTCAGTTTATTTCTGCATGCAGTCTACATTGGTAAATAGTGTAATTAAATTCTTGTTTGCAGGTTTTTCAGAAAGGTTATTTCTGTATGGGGGAAACCCTTTGTCTTCTTACTTAATACACTGAACTGTAAATTAGAGGATGGGGGAAAGTTAGTTGGAAATTAAAGGTCCTCACTATCTGTGCTCTTTTAGATTACCTCCCATATTCATTGGTCTCAGATAATGTGTTTCTCTAGAAAAGCATGCATAATCTGCAATGAAATGCAGGGTCTGCACTGTGCAGGAGAACAATTTAGGGAATAGATATTTGAAAATTAATCCAGCTGGAAAGTACTTTCCTAATATTTAAGTAGTCTTACCTTGTGTTTACAGGTTTAAGTGTCTCCCAGATTGTCCTGCCAGGAGAGATGAGGGTAGATGGTTACATAGATAAATCTCATGTGCCTTGTAAAGTTGGAACAAAAGGAGTAGTCTAAGCACAACAGATTTCAACAAAGACAGACAAACCAAAACGAACAAACTAAAACAAAAACACCCCCTCAACTCTCCCTTCCATCTTGCTGACTATCTAAATATTTAATGTGTATGTGTTTCGATTTATAGATGGCAAGAATGAGACACTTTCTCCTTAGACATAACAAGTTGTTATAGAAATGCTGATAGGGTTATTTTATTGAGATGCAGCTTTAAAATAATGGCTATGTTTAGATCATTGTATTACATTCTGTTCCATCTATGGCACATTTTACTAAAGCTCCTTAAAGGTTTATTTTCATCTGGAAACCAAGGAATTGTTCCCTATCTTCTACCTCTATGCCAGGATTTAATTAATGTCAACTCGAGTTTTCTGTGTGGACAGGGCAAGTCCATGGCCTTGGGTGATCATCTATTATTATCACAGCTTGCTAGTACATGACTTCATGGCCCCAGCATTAGAACCAGTTGTCATACTTTTCATCTTTTGTACCTCCAAATAACTAGCTAAGTAGAATGTGAGAATGGAAGGCTGACTAGCCACTGTTTGAGAATGTGGAGCTCAGTGGAGGCATCGATGAAGCACTTTTCCCATATTCAAATTTTGTGGATTAATGCACATTTTTCTTCTTAAATCTAAAAATTCGTTTTGATTTTAAGTTAGAAAGAATATATTTAATATGAAAAGAAAATGCTGGTTTTGTTGCTTTATGTGTTTAGTTGGAAGGAGTCCAGAAAAATGAGTTTTTTAAATACCCTTCTTAAAATTATTTAATATTGAATGAATATAAGTTGAGCATACAAATCATTACTAAGTACTTTTTGGCTTAGAGCTTTGTGTGTAGAAAGAAGTGAATTTGAAAAATCTAAATTTGTTGAGAAATATTTTTAATTAAAAGTTTAATGGTTTAATAATAATTGATAAGACTGTGGTATAAGAGGGGTATAATTCCCCAGAGTTCCATATATCTTCCCCTCCACTGGAGGGATCCCTGTTCTTTATCCCTCAGGGAGTATGGACCAAAGATTTTTTTTATGTTATTTATTTATTTATTTATTTATTTAAGCAAGGAGACATTAACAAAGTCATAGGATGGGGGGGTACATCTCCACACAATTCCCGCCACCCAATCTCCATATCCCATCCCCTCCCCAATAGCTTTCCCATTCTCTATCCCTCTGGGAGCATGGACCCAGGGTCCTTGTGGGTTGCAGAAGGTGGGAGGTCTGGCTTCTGTAATTGCTTCCCTGGTGAACTTGGGCATTGACTGGTCGATCCATACTCCCAGTCTGCCTCTCTCTTTCCTAGTAGGGTGAGTCTCTGGGGAAGCAGAGCTCCAGGACACATTGGTGGGGTCTTCAGTGTAGGAAAGCCTGGCTGGCATCCTGATGGCATCTGGAACCTGGTGGCTGAAAAGAGAGTTAACATACAAAGCCAAACAAACTGTTGAATTAGAATCATGGACCCAAAGGTTGGAATAGCGGAGATGAAGTGTTGGGGGGTACTCACTGCAAACTCTAGTGTACTACTGCTTTCAGGTATATATTTGCCCTAGTTTATGGATACCTGTGAACATATGCTGTATCTCTTGGAACCTGGTCTATATCTAGGTTTTGGGACTTTGTTAGGAAGTGAACCACCTGGAATGGAATTAGAGAATACTATGAAAGGAAAGGTCTCACCCTAGTGATGAAGCTGAAGGGTTGTCATTCCACACCTGAAGTCTCTGGACACCGTCTGAAGTGAAGCATGCTGGGGTGGCACTCTTTGCGTTGATTAGGTTGCGATCAGCGGATGTAATATTATTTGATAAGAATTGGGAGAAGCATACGGGAAAGTGGGCCCTACCCTAGGGTCCCAGGACTGGGGGAAGTTTAGGCTCTGTAGTGGAAATATGAGGTTCCTGCTGTCTTAGGGTGGCGCTGTAGTGGAAATATGAGGTTCCTGCTGTCTTAGGGTGGCGCTGTAGTGGAAATATGAGGTTCCTGCTGTCTTAGGGTGGCTCTATAGTGGAAATATGAGGTTCCTGCTGTCTTAGGGTTCGAGAAGACAATGGATAGTTACTGTTATCATCACATTATTTGGTAATTGGGTTAACTTTGAAAAGTCCCTTTGTTAGACATACAACCAGTTTTCCCCCTCTTATATTAATTAGTGATTTATATGACTACAGTTTAATAGGTGTGTACATAAACACCATTCCCATCACCAAAAGATTGTGTCCCATCCCACCCACCGACCCGCAACCCCCACCCTGCCACTGGCCCAGGGAGCCGCATGTCCACCCTCCCCCTTACCACAGGCTTTTTACTTTGATGCCCTACTTTCAATTTAGTCAGATCCTGCTTTTAGTTTCCCTTTCTGATCTTTTTTCTCAACTTCTGTTGATGAGTGGGATCATCCCATACTCATCTTTATCTTTCTGACTTAGCTCACTTAACATAATTCCTTCTGGCTCTGACCAAGATGGGTCAGGACCAAAGATTTTTATGGTGTGCACAGTGGGAGGTCTAGCCTCTGTAATTGCTTCTCCACTGGACATGGGTGTTGACAGGTTGATCCATACTCCCAGCCTGTTTCTGTCTTTCCCAACTGGGGTAGGGCTCTGGAGAGGTGGGTTTCCAAGACACATTGGTGAGGTCATCTGCCCAGGGAAGTCAGGTTGACATCACTGTAGCAACTGCAACTTGGCGACTGAAAAGCATTAAGAATTAAAACAGAATGAATTGTCTAATAATCAGGAACCTAAAGATTATAGCAGATGAGATTTGGGGTCTTTATGCTGGAAGAAACTAGGAAGTCTATTTTAGGAATATTCTAAGGGGCCCATGACTTTATTAATTTTTCCCTGAGCCCCACAGATAATATTCAGGTGGGCTGAAGGTATTGTATTGTCCAGGAAAATGGTGTCAGAGTTGGGATAGGACTAGAAAGCTGCATAAGGGCAGAGCATAGCTCCAAAGTATGGGAAAAGCTTATAAATACTGTTAACTCTAAACCCCATAGACCTGAGAAATATTCTAAGAATAGATTCATATGAACAAAAATATGTGTTCTCTCTTTAAAATTTCTTCACTGCCTATGATTTTCTAGGTACTTCACAGAATAAAGCTATGATATAAATCTTACAAATGTAGAATATTATGATCTATAGCAGAGTATTAATTTAAATGTGAGTAATGCTGGACATTTCTTAAATTTATTTTTAATTATCATTTTACTCTCATAACAACAATGGTATATAGGCAAATAACTTTTCATAAAAATATGTATTTTATCTTGTTTATTGTTTATGTACTATGTCTATTTATGAGTAAATATATTAAGACAGTAGCATCAATGAAGTGTTTTAAAATAGTGAAGTTTCCATGTTTTTGTTATTGAAAACATCTTTTATTTGGAGGTTAGTATTCAACAGCATATTTCTTTAGGATATCCTATCATATTTATTTTAAAACTCTTTTATTATTAATATTGTCCTTGTAAGAAAAGCTCAGACAGCTCTTTTTCCATGTTATTGTATTCTAGACAAAACATTTTTGTACATTTTAAAATAGTGTCTCTGTAGATAAAACGTTCCTAATTTCTCCAGTAAATACACTTGTACATTACTACTAATCTTTTGACTTACAGATACACTTTTGCCCCCATGTACATTTTCCTGTTATAGCCACTCAAACAATATTTTAATCACACACATTTTCAAAAGTGCTTTTCTTGCTTACCATTGTGAACTTGACAGATTAAAAAAAAAACAAAATAGTTGTTAACTTGTAGAAGATGTCTGGATCTTCAAATCATCCAGGCTTTTACCAGGTATGGTGATACATACCTAGTATCACCAGTAGACCTTCTCTTCATGTAATCGGGTTGCTTCTGGTGATATCAATCTAATTCCTCTATAAAAAAAGAAAAGTAAAGTCCACATGGGCTGGCAAAAACTTGGACAGTGTGCTTCTTTGCTATGTACCCATGTTTGAACCTGAACCACATTACATTGAAGGAAGCTTAAGTGCTGCAGTCTCTTTCAAACTCTTTGCCTTTATATCACAAAGGGGGGAAAACAAACAGAAGATGAAATAAACAAAAAACAAACCATAATTTATGTAGTTGATATTGGTATTTTTTTAGTGGAAGCATAATACGATCAACATTCTCGAGTTTAATAACATAAAATTAAGGGAGGGTATGAAAATACATTGTTTTGTCTTCTTTTCCCCCTTTCTTAGCAATTTCACTTAAATCTACACTCCTGTCCCTTTTCAGATAAGCCAATTACCTCTCCTGTGTGATCCAATTTGCAGGTACATGATAAAGCAGCAGGTTAGACTAAAGGATAAATGATTACTTTTAATGATGATCAGCACATCTGATGTGATAAATTATGATTAATGAGTAAATTAACAGTGAATGATGTAAATGAGTCTGCTTTGAAAACTGACTCTACCAAAATATGCAGAAGGTGTAGAGTTGTGTCTTTTTTATGGCGGGGGTGAGGGGAGTAAATGAATGCAGTGTCTGTGCAATAACCTTGTTAGTATATTACCATTTAAGGAATTTGAACAAAGAAAATGAATTTTGTCATATGCCTGCAACCTTACTGAATGAGCCTGAGAGATTGCGTGACTTTTCATCTGTTTCATTGTAAAGGCTTTATCACTCTATTGAGTGAAAACGGATGCAAGGTCTGTGTACTTTGAATTTATAAATAAATAGGTAGTAAGCAAACCCAGAGTTATAACATGGGAAATGTTGAGTGAATATAAGTGGTGCTGCTGATAAAAATCTTTTCATTAAGAGTGTATGGTGCTGGCATAAAAAAGGGTAAAAATGACTTCACAGATTGTGTCTAAGATTGATTCAAGACTGCTGGCATGACTTTCTGAAATTTATGTCACTAAGCCAGTGCTTACTATGAGTGCCATGTACAAAAACACATGGCCATTCTTACAGACCATGTCAATAGTTTATGGCCTTGATACAGTGAAAGTAGGGGATTGTTTTGATCATACTATCCCAAATCTATATGTGAAATAAAAATTGTGGTAGATCCGAGTGGTGGTACACTAGATTGAGCAAGAATCTGGGTTCAAGTCTCTGATTCCCCCCCTGGAGAGGGGAAGTTTCCTGAGTGGTGAAGCAAGCATATCTCTTTCCCTCTTTATCTTCTCCACCCCTCTCAATTTCTCACTGTCCTGTCAAATAAAGGAGAAAGGAGAAGGAAAAATAGGCTGCTGGGAGCAGTAGATTCACAGGCAGGCACTGTGCCCCAGAGATAACCCTGATGGTGATAAAAAAAAAAACTATAGTGATAACACCATCCTGCTTTTATTTATTTATTTATTTATTTAATTTAAGAAAGGAGACATTAACAAAACCATAGAATAAGAGGGGTACAATTCCGCACAATTCCCATAACCCGATCTCCATATCCCATCCCCTCCCCTGATAGCCTTCCCATTCTGTATCTCTCTGGGAGTATGGATCCAAGGTCGTTGTGGGTTGCAGAGGGTGGAAGGTCTGGCTTCTGTAATTGCTTCCCCGCTGAACATGGGCGTTGACTGGTCGATCCATACTCCCAGTCTGCCTCTCTCTTTCCCTAGTAGGGTGGGGCTCTGAGGAAGCAGAGCTCCAGGACACATTAACGGGGTCGTATGTCCAGGGAAGTCTGGTCAGCATCTTGTTGGAATCTGGAACCTGGAGGCTGAAAAGAGAGTTAACATACAAAGCCAAACAAATTGTTGAACAATCATGGACCCAAAGACTGGAATAGTGCAGATGAAGTGTTGGGGGGTATTCCCTGCATGCTCTTGTGTACTTTTGCTTTCAGGTATATATTTTTCCCCTAGTTTATGGGCATGGGTGAACCTATGCTCTATCTCAGGAGACCTGGACTATGTCTAGATTTGGGGACTTTACTGGGGAGTGGAACACCTGGAATGGAATTGGAGAATACTATGAAAGGAAAGGTCTCACCCGAGTGATGGAGCTGAAGGGTTGTCATTCCACACCTGAAGTCTTTGGTCACAGTCTGAAGTGAAGCATGCTGCGGTGGCACTCGTTGTGTTGATTAGGTTGCGATCCGCGGATGCAATATTATTTGATTTGAATTGAGAACAGCATGCAGAAAAGTGGGCCCCACCCTAAGGTTCCAGGACTGGGGGAAATATAGGCTCTATAGTGGAAATGTGAGTTTCCTGTTCTCTTAGGGTTCAAGAAGACAAGATAGTTATAATTATTGTTACCGTGACATTTGGTGATAGGGTTAACTCTTTCCATATATATAATCCCCCAGGGTTGTGGCTGGGCCTTGGTGCCTGCCAATGACAACTTTATTGTTCCTAGGACATTTTTTCTTTTCCTTTTTTTATTCTCACTTTTTATTTGGTAGGACAGAGAGAAATTGAGACATGAGGGGGAGAGAGGAAGAAAATGTGATACCTGCAGCTCTACTTCACCCCTTGTGAAATATCCCTCCTGCAGATGGGAACTAGGAGCTTAAACCTAGACTTTGCTTATGATAATGTGTGCATTTAATGAGATGTGACACTGCCTGACCCCTATGTTAGAATATTTTAAAATGCTTTCATTTAATTTTCCAAACATAATTAACTAAAATAGTTAAGAAAATATTTAAAAAATTGAATTATATCATGTCTGAATAGGGAGGGAGATAGGGAGAGAAAAAGAGAAAAACCTGCAGCACTGATTCACTGCTTGTGAGGTTCTCTCCTTTCAGGAGGGGACTGGAATTTGAATCCCAGTTGTGGGACATGGTAATGTATGCACTCAACTACCTGGCCCCTATTTCAGTTTCTATTGTGTTCAATATATAGGGCTTTATATATAATTAGATCTAAAGTGCAAGTCACAATCTTAATCTCAGAAAACTTCCTTTACATTTTGTTTTTACTTTCTTTTATTATATACATATACATGTCTTCTTTTCATATATATATATATATATATATATATATATATATATATATATATATATATATATATATATTGCCCCTAGGGTTATCTCTGGGGCTTGGTGCCTGTACGAAGTATCCACTGCTTCCAGCAGCCATCCCCCACCCCTTTTTTTCTTTATTTATTGATAGAAATTGAGAGAGGGAAAGAGACAGAAAGGAAGAGAGAAAGACACCTGCAGTACGTGCCTTACCACTTCTGAATCTTCTCCCTGCAGGTGGAGAACTTTGGCTGGAACCTGAGTCATTATACATGATAACCTTTGCACTTAACCAGGTGTGCCATGCCAGACAGTCTCCATACACACCTTTCTATAGTACTGTAAAATGTTTTATAAGTTTCAAAATTAGGAGTAATAATGTCATCTAAAGGAACTATAAAATATTGCACATAAGATATAAAACATTTATGGGGCCAGGTGGTGACACACCTGGTTAAGCGCACATGCTACAATGTGCAAGGATCTAGGTTTGAGCCCCTGGTCCCCACCTGCAAGGGGAAAGCTTTGCAAGTGGTGAAGCAGTGTTGCAGGTCTCTCTCTCTCTCTCTCCTCTCTCTCCTTCTCTCTCCCTCCCCCATCTCCATTTCTGTCTCTATCCAATAAATAAATAAAGATAATATTTTTAAAAAATCAACCCATAAAAATAAATAAATAAATAAGATATAAAACATGTATTACAGTGCATGGAATTCACTAAAGAACAGTTATAATTTTGTGTTGTTTTGAAGTAAAATGCTCCTTAAATAAAAGTTTAAATCTAAAAGAGTATCTAGTCAGTTGTATTTAAAAGAGAAAGTACCATCAACCATTCAAAAAAAAAAATGGAGGCATTTTTAGCACTGAAGACTTATTCTGACCATAAATGTCAGAGGTAACTACTTAATTTTTGTGCAATAGTTGAAATAAGATATACGTGAAAGAAACTCACCAAGCATATGAAGTTTGAGATCTACCTCCCTCTTCTTTTGACTTGGCCTGTGCTTGTGAAGTGATACTGTTATCTATCGCAAGCTTTCCTCACTAGACTTCTAGATAGTAAAAATCAAACTCATCACCCCCCAACCACCAACCAGTCGCCTACCCCACCACACCCCCTAAAAAATTTCATTTATTCACACAAACTGACTACTTTCTGTATTTTAAGCCATGCCATTAGGAGATGCTTTGGCTGGAATAGAATAAAACTCTTTGACAGTTTGGGTGCTTCTTCCCTGAAATTATCAGATCTGGCCATAGAGTGTAATTGCATTTTTTAAAAGCTAACTCAGGAGACCCTGTTTCTGAGCTCTTCAGAGCATTAGTCTGATGATTCCTTCATACCGCCAAAAAACAAACAAACAAAAAAACCCCAGAAATTTGATTTTTCTCATAAATTCTACAGACACATTTTTGGAAGCAGGTTTCTAAACTAAAGATTATATATACAGCTTTACTGAGCATTCTTCTTCCTCTGTCTTAGTACCATTAAACATCATTACTAGCCTTCCCTTTATTAGATTTTAAGTACATTATTATGACAAATATCTCTTTAAAAACAAAACTAGCTATTTAAAGAAATGTTAATCAGCTGAAAGAAACAAAGCCAATTAGTTACATGCTGTTAGTTCTGTTCCCCCATGTGACATATTTCCTTGATGTCCGCAGAATAGGCTTATTCATTAGAATTAAATGAGACAAATGGCACCAGACTTCTTCTTTTTTCTCTCATAGTATATTATGTGGTCTTTCCTTTCTGCTGAGATGATTCTCAGTTGACTAATCAAATCTCTGCAAACCTGAGTTTACTTCTTAACCTTTTAGAAGTTGTCTTTTTCAGTAGATTTCAGTGGTTGGACATCATTATTATTTTTTTGAGGTTTCTTTATTTTTTTTAATTTTTATTTATAAAAAGGAAACATTGACAAAACCATAGGATAAGAGGGGTACAACTTCACACAATTCCCACCACTAGAACTCTGTATCCCACCCCTCCCCTGATAGCTTTCCTATTCTTTTCTTTTTTTTTTTTTTAACCAGAGCACTGCTCAGCTCTGGCTTATGGCAGTGTGGGGGGTTGAACCTGGGACTTGAGAGCCTCAGGCATGAAAGTCTCTTTGCATAACCATTATGCTATACCCCCATCCAGCCTTCCTATTCTTTAACCCTCTGGGAGTATGGACCCACAGTCATTGTGGGATGCAGAAGGTTGAAGGTCTTGCTTCTGTAATTGCTTCCCCGCTGAACATGGGCGTTGACAGGTCGATCCATACTCCTATCCTGTCTCTCTCTTTCCCTAGTGTGGAAGGGCTCTGGGGAATTGGAGCTCCAGGACACATTGGTGGGGTTGTCTGTCCAGGGAAGTCTGGTCGGCATCATGCTAGCATCTGGAACCTGGTGGCTTACAAGAGAGTTAATATACATCATTATTATGTAGTGACTCTATTGACTGTCATATTGAGTGTCATATGCCAAAGTGCTTTGTCCTCAATAGCAGTTTTTTTAAGGATGTCCAATGGTAGTTTGTAGATCTGTGTTGATTCTGGCACCTTATTCTTTAATTTTCTTTAATTATTTAAATTTTTAAAAATGTTTTGCCTGCCAAGACATTTTTGTTGTTGTTGTAAATGGTACATTCCAAGATTGAAAGATTATAGTCTGTTGTACCATCTAAGTTCACATCTAATTAAGACTTTTTCATGCCTGTGCAATTCCACTCCCCCCTTTCATTTAAGTGATATAGAGAGTGGGGCAGAAAAAAGGGGGTGGGGGAGACGCTAAACTCCTGTCATGCTAGCATTTCCATCTGACATTGGGGCTTGAACCAGGGTTCTCACATATCATACAGGTCATATAGTATGTACTCTACTGGGTGAACTATCTTTTATACCCATGTGCTCTTAATATCCTAAAGTGTTCTTTGAGCTTATTGCCTTGTCTTCAGAGAGCTTAGACACTTCAGACCTGATGTGGCACCAAAATATTATAATCAATACATGTATAAAGACATTATGGTTTTGTTATATTTTCAAAATAGTCTAACCTCTTAGAAGTAAAAAATAGTCAGCAGCCTGTGGTTCCTCTTGATCTACTTTGGAAATAATAATCTCCTAGATTTCTAGAGCTACTGTTTTCTGTGTGACTGTGTCTGGAGCATGTAGAGTCTTTGAAATTAGCAACAGAGTGCAGAAGAAGCATTCTAGAATATCAGCCACGCCTCGTTTCTGACTCATATGCATATTTAGCTTCTCTAGTTTCCATTTAGAAAGTAGACTTTCTGGGTATAACAGTAATTTGACCTCCACAGTCCCCAGAATTAGTTTAATATGAGATCATATTCTTCACTTGTAAAAACTAGATTGGACAGAAATGCTTTTTGTAAAGCATAGTGCTATGTAACAATGGCAGTCATTCTACAGTTATTGAAGGGGGCCTGTTAAATATCTGACTCTAAAGTTTTGGTGTCTTTCCTTCTGCTGGTATTTAACTTAAAAAGGGTTTTGGGTTGGGGGTTGCTGCCCCCTGTGAAAGGATTCACAGTGGGAGCTGGGAATTGGTTTAAACAATACAAGGTTTATTAGGGTGAAACAGGTAAAAGGCAAAATAAGCACTTATCATCAAAGGTTAAGAGTAAGCTAGGTCCATAAAGTCTGAATATAGATATCAAAAGTTTAGTCCCATAAGATAAACAATTATCAGCTCTGGTAAAGGTCGCTCATGGCTGTAGAGGGGTCTAAAAGTTTACCGGCTAGCAGAGTCACAGGTGTTCAGTTCCCAGGAGAAGTAACCATGGCGGATGATGCCTTGAGCACCTCTGCCCAGATGCTTCTGACCAGGAGAAGCAGCATAAGCCAAAGAGTGAGTTCCAGCTGGCTTTACTTTTCTTTGTACAACAGCACAGGCTGGATCTGCCCACAGTCCCCCCTGCACCTGCGCAGATCACTGCATACTCTGTCGCCAAGGCTGACATCAGCACTATGTCAGGACTTCCATCCATGGTCGCCCGTAGACTGCATCACCACATCCTTCCAAATTTAAACTCTTTGTATTTCTTTCTTCATGAATTTTCTAATATTTTTAGTTGTATGTCATGGAATAAATACGGGTATTTTCATTATTTGGACTTCAGACTGTCCTGTAATCTTACTTTTTATTTATTGTTCTTATTATTTTCCATTTTTCTTAGTGCTTTAATAACATTTTATTAATAATTTAATCCTTTTCAATAATGCAGGAGCATACTTGCACACCACACTCATCAACAAAGTTCTGTGCCCTCACCCTTCCTAGGATAACTGCCATAGTTCTCACAAATCTTAGAGGGAGTTTGATAATTTCTTCTGGGTCCCCCCTCCCACAAAGTTGATGCGTTCTAATCCTCTATATTCTGCATATGATTGAAACCATCTGGTAATTGTCATTCACCTCTTTATTTAATTCACTAAGCATGATCACATCTAGATCACTCTATGTTTGTCCCAATCCAAAGAATATGATATCAGGGCTGGGTGGTGGCACACCTAGCTGAGTGCAAGTGTTATAATGTGCAAAGGCCCAGGTTCAAGCTGCCAGTCTCCACCTGCAGGGGGAAAGCTTTACAAGTGATGAAGCAGTGTTGCAGGTGCCTGCCTCTCTCTCCCTCCCTCTCTCTCTTTCTCTCTCTTCTCTCTCAATTTCTGGCTATCTCTATCCAATAAAGAAAGATAATAAATACATTTAAGAAAAGAATGTGATATATATTTTCCCTGTTAGCAGAGTAGTATTACATGGATTATATATCCCTTAACTTCTTTATCCAGTTATTTGCTGATAGCCATTTAGGTTACTTCCACTCTTTGGCTATTGTGACTAATGCAGCTGTGAACATTGGGGTGGATATGTTCCTTTAAATTAGTGTTTCTATAGTTTAATTTTTAACTTTCACATGCATTTTCTTTACTTCAGAGTATGATTCAAATTGGTCAGTCTCCATTACAAAAGAACATAGATGATAATGATGATTGGACTGAGATGTAGAAAAAGAGAACTGGGTGTTGTCAATTATTACAACCCTCTAACAGTGCTGGAGTTTTCATGTTTACTCTTCTTTTTCATATTTTCTGTTGGCTGACTTCTAAGAATTGACAGCAACAGTCTTAGAGTGATCAACTACAATGTTTATTATGCACCAAGCAAAATTGTTCAAAAGGCTTTTACTATATTATGTAGAATCTTAACTTCTGCTAATAAAATAATGATATTTACCCTTTTTGTAACCTGAATTACTATTGTTGTTATTTATTTGTTTATTTTTTGCCTCCAGGTTTATTGCTGGGGCTTGGTGCCTGTATTAAGAATCCATAGCTCCTGTTGTCCGTTTTTCCCCCTTTTATTGGATAGGACAGAGAGAAATTGGGAGAGGAGGGGAAGACAGTGAGTGGTGCTTGTGAAGCTGTCTCCCTGTAGGTGGGGAGCCAGAGCTTGAACCTAGATCTTTGCGCAGCTCCTTGCACTTTGCACCATGTGCACTTAACCCAGTGTGCCACTGCCCAACGTCCTATGGTTTAAATTATTTGGAAATTTTTTTTAAATGCTATGCGAGGTTTAGGAAAGTTCTCATTTTCATGTGTATAAAGGGTTATTTATGTCTTGGGAGGTGTTTCACCATGTTCCAGGTCTCATTGATTCCCTAATTAGGACTTTTCATGTACATGGCATGCTAATATGACAGTTACTCTTTGGATTTCTTGTTCATCAGATAATCTGTAAATAAATAAAAGCAAATAGTTCTGTGTGTTTATACTTCATATGTGAATATACTTCATATTCACTTTTCATTTTACTGTGTGTAAAATGAAATACTTCTTTCTTGTTTTCAGTGAATTCAAAGATCTTTTATTTATATTACACACACACACACACACACACACACCCTTTCTCAGATGTTTCTGGCCTAGCACAATGGAGTCTGTTGTACCTGTCATCCCTCTTCCTCTAGTTAACACTATAGTTACCCTAACATCTTAAGTGTCAGTTTACTATTATGATTTGCAAGTTAATCCTGATGATATTTTTTCCAGCCCTTTGGCCAGATAGTATTGTATTGATATTATTATTTATCATGATATTTTCTGGTTTATGGGACCTTTGGTACCATAGGCATCAAAGTCTTTTTTCTTTTTCTTTCCGTAACTATTATGTTATCACTTCATCTCTTTTGGGACTCTTATAGCATTAATATGAAAAATTTAAGATGATAAAATGAAGAGCAATGACACATATCCAATCATTAAAATTTTATTCACATCCCTTCTATGCATATATATGAAAACTCTCTCCTACTTTCCATTTAGAAATAAGATTTCCATGTTTAATAAGTGACTCTTCAGTGTCTGTATTCACTATGTTTTCAAAGTACTTCTCCAAATAGATAATGCCTAATTTCAGGTTATCAGAATCTTCATACATTTTTTATTCTTTGGGGTGCTGACCTTTTAAATTATTAGTCATGGAATATGTAATAATTTATTTACATTTGTATATACCTTACTGTCTCTGTTTATCTACCTGTTATCTCTGTTTATTGATTTCTCTAGTCCTCCATTGTCCCAGTGTAATGAAAATGGTACCTGGTTTATTTAAGTTCTGATTTGTACATAGTCAGTTGGTATTTCCTTTTATCTCATTTATACATTCATGTGAGAAATTTCAAAGCAAAGCATAAGTTGAAAGCTGGGTTACTGCCATTAATTTTCATTCAGTGTTGATAATACTTATGCTATAGAGTTTGAAGAAAAAAGTATATTAAAATGGCAGTTTTATGGCATTTAATATAGCAGTGCAATGCATTTTATTTTTCCCCAGGAAATTACCAAAGAATTTTAACTACATAATTATAATTTATATATGAGTTGTTAACAAGTGTATGATTATTATCAGTTTGCATTGTTTGTAACAGAATCATGAAAAAAAATCTAATATATTTTTTGTTTGTTTCCATCAAAGTGACATCAATGTTTAGTGTTTTTGTTTGTTTGTTTGTTTAATTCTTCTCACTGTTAGTCAAATTTAAATCTTTTTAAAGTACCTCCCACATAAGTACTCCCTGCAGTTCTGGTAATCATCTAGTTTTACTACTACTCAGAAATGCTACAGCATGATGTCTGTTAGGGTTGTTAAAGCACACTGTCATTGTGAATATTTCTTTTTAACATGTTTTATTTGTTTATTTTAGAGAAAGGAGGAGTGGATTCAGGGGGGAGGAGGAGGGAAGTGGGGGAAGGGGGCAGGGAAGGCTTTGGAGAATGCTCAGCTCTGGCTTAAGGTGGTATGGTTGTGCTGCTGGCTATTAAACCTGGGACCTCAGAGCCTCAGGCACAATAGTCATTTGCATAACTCTTATACTGCCTCCCTAGTCCTCTGGATATTTGGATATTTTTTAAGAAACATGCCACTGTGTTTTCACCACTTTTTTTTTTTTTTTTTTCCTCCAGGGTTATTGCTGGGCTCGGTGCCTGCACCATGAATCCACCGCTCCTGGAGGCCATTTTTCCCCCTTTTTCGTTGCCCTAGTTGTTGTAGCCTCCTTGCCATTATTATTGCCATTGTTGACATTGCTTTGTTGTTGGATAGGACAGAGAGAAATGGAGAGAGGAGGGGAAGACAGAGAGAGAGGGGGAGAGAAAGATAGACACCTGCAGACCTGCTTCACCACCCGTGAAGCGACTCCCCTGCAGGTGGGGAGCAGGGGGCTCGAACCTGGATCCTTACTCTGGTCCCTGCGCTTTGCGTGCCACGTGTGCTTAACCCACTGCGCCACCGCCCGACCCCCTCACCACTTCTATTATCACCAAGTTGAATTTTATTATATGGTAAAAATTCATTCTCCTACCAATGGCATTACAAAGATGCCTCTCTCCATTTCTTCCTCCTTCCCTTCTCTTATGGAAAAAATGTCTTAAACTAGCAAAACCTTAAGACTGGGATGGATTTCCTTGAAATAATTTATTTCCCATTCACATATTTATAGTTGATGAACAGTAATATATGGCATATTTCTCCCCAAGATGATTCATAGACATAATGACAGAGCAGAAATGGGAATATGTCTTCCCAGATGCCAGGGAATCCAAGAGGAGAATCAGAAAACACTATTAGGATAATCAGAGCATCATGGTGGTAGGAAGCATGAAAACAATGAAGGACATAGAGGTCATAAGTCATCATGATAAACCTTGTTATTTTGCATCCAAGAATTGTTTTCAAAATAAAGGTTAGCTACAGTTATGTACAGCCATTTTTTGTTGTGTGTGGTATGAAACTGAAAAGGAATAGGAGAGAACCTTTATGATAAGGCCGACCAGTCAACGCCCATATTCAGCGGGGAAGCAATTACAGAAGCCAGACCTTCTACCTTCTGCAACCCACAATGACCCTGGGTCCATGCTCCCAGAGGGCTAGAGAATGGGAAAGCTATCAGGGGAGGGGGTGGGATATGGAGATTGGGTGGTGGGAATTGTGTGGAGTTGTACCCCTCCTACCTTATGTTTTTGTTCATTAATCCTTTCTTAAATAAAAAATTTTTAAAAAGTTAGAAAAAAAACAAATTTTTGAGTTTCAAATAATTTTTAATTATTATAATTGTAAAAATTCAGGCAGACCAGAAGAATATGACACAGTAAAGCCACTGAAATACTTCTACACAACGAATGTTGTTGTTTTGTCTCAATCTTTGTTGTTTATTTTCTCATTATCTGATAATCTTCATGTATAATTTTGCATGATACTTTTGTGCTTGAGCTTAAATACTCATGTCACTTTAAGAAAACAAATATGCATTAACTTTAATGATTTTTCATAACATATTATAGTCCTTTCTTTTCCCTATTATGTGATTTAGGATGTTTATAATTGTTTCTGAATAAATGACATAATAAGCACCGTTCTGTATAAATATTCTATATGCAAAATATTTTTTAGGTCTAGACATGGAGATATATGATAACTAGGTTTTTAAGAGAGTATGGATATTAGCAACATTTAAAGTACATGGAGGACATTTAAGAAGTCTACAACTTCTTACCTTTCTGAAGCCTAGGGAAATTTTTGTTTGTTTATTTCCTTTTATTGCCCTTGTTTTATTGTTGTAGTTATTATTATCATTGTTGTTTGATAGGACAGAGAGAAATGGAGAGAGGAGGGGAAGACAGAGAGGGGGAGAGAAAGACAGATACCTGTAGACCTGCTTCACGCCTATGAAAATGACTCCCCTGTAGGTGGGGAGCCGAGGGCTCAAACCAGGATCCTTATGCTGGTCCTTGTGCTTTGTGCCAAATGCGCTTAATCTGCTGTGATACCACCCAACTCCCTCACTGTTGTTTTTATTTGCATTTCTCTGACAATCAATGACTTGGGGCTGGAACCTGGATTCTTACACCAGTCCTTGCTCCTGGTGCCACCTGTGCTTAACCCACTGCGCTACTGTTTTAAGTCTGAATCTTTCTCTGGGGAGAGTATTTTCATTGCTATAACATTTTAGAAACTTTCTAACTCATTTTCCTTTAGACAAACTTAAGTTTCATATATGCCAGGGCAAACTATCTAGGTCAGAGAGTTAATCTGCCATCCCTTGCTCCCCAATTCTGTTTCTTGACAAACCTTTTAATTTAGGACTCTATTTCATGTCCCTAAAATTTACTAGAATTTCTATTAAATATCACTAATTTTCATAGCTGAGCAGAAGTAAATAAAGCTGCTTTCTGACAGTGTCTTGATAGTGGCATCAAAGCAAAAAGCTAAAATTTTACTCACTTTGATTGATGAGCACATTTTGGTTCAGAAGACAAATTGACTTTTATGTATATATAAACATATGTTCTCAGTAATAAAAATTAATGTGTGATGTTGCTTTTTCAGATGTTATTTGACTGCCTTGATATAGATTTTACTGATTAGCCCAGTAGCCAGTAACTTATTTCATTCATCTTTAAACTACCCTCAAAATCCCATGTACTTCCCTAATTTTACACTCTTCAAATGCATAGCATAGTGGTCCGGGAGATGGCACAGTGGATAAAGCATTGTACTCTCAAACATGAGGTCTTGAGTTCAATCACCTCCCCGGCAGCACATGTACCAGAGTGATGTCTGGTTCTTTCTCTCTCTCCTCCTTTCTCATTAATAAATAAAATATTTCTTAAAATCTTTAAAAAATGTATAACATATATAAGTAAATAGAGTTAAGGGCTATGGGGAAAGTGGAAACAGTTGGTAATAATCTGTGCTCTTATTTTCATCAATTCTGATGTATGTTTCTTTTTGTTCCAGCACCTCCAAGGTTTACACGAACTCCTGTGGACCAGACTGGGGTCTCTGGTGGTGTTGCTTCTTTCATTTGTCAAGCTACAGGAGACCCAAGACCTAAAATTGTCTGGAACAAAAAAGGAAAGAAAGTCAGCAATCAGAGATTTGAGGTATTAGGTCCATTGTTCTGTTTCTCTGGGGGAAAAAATGTATCGACTGCATCTGACTTGTGTGTTACTTGTTTGATTTCCTCTGATAAAAGATGCCATAATCATCAAGCAACAGTGTAGTTTTTATGTTGCATATTTTGAAAAACTTAAATTTTAGGGATTTTAAAAAAAGGAGTTTTTGTGGTTCAGGTGGCTGACTTTTATCTTTGCTTATACCAGGACTCAAATAGTGTTCCTGGAATACATCTGCTAGTCTCCTACTCAGACTGTCTTGCTCATGATTGCACAATGAAGCTTTACATTCTTACATTACTGAGTGTAGTAAATGAGTAAAAAACTTCTTATCCTATTGACTTATATTGAGGTATGTACTCATCCCTGAACCAGTCTGTGTGGACAGCTGGTTGGCATGAGCTAACTAATTCAAGTTAATAAGAGCCTGCCTCTTTTGCTGGGAATCAAATCAGTTCCTCTGAGGCTTGGAGTGAAGAAGGTATATTTTCGCAAAGGGAATTCAATTTCTTATTACCACAAAGAAGTGGAGTGGATACTGGGCAGCAAGTAAAGTTGTCCATTATACCTCAATTAGCATATAATAGAATGAAAAATTAGTTTCATATGTAAAATTACTATTCTTAAAGGACAATCTGATCTTAAATCAGATTGATATGGCTAGTCCTATTGAAATAATAATAATCTTTTTTTTTGTTATTCAACAAAGTTGGTACATTGAAAATATAAAGGCAAATTGAAGATGATATAAAATAATTCACATATTACATTTGGACAATATTGAGGAGGCATGCAGTTTAAAATTCACACATTCTGGAAAATACAAATATGTGATACACTTTAACAAAGATAACATATTGAGAGGCCAGATCCTTCACCTGGTTGAGGGCACATGTTATAATGTACAAGGACCCAAATTCAAGCCCCTGGCCCCTACCTGCAGGGGGAATGCTTTGCAAGTAGTGAAGCAAGTACTGCAGGCCTCTCTCTCTCTCTCTCTCTTTCTTTTTCTCTCTCTCTCTCACCCTTTCCTTCTCAATTTCTGGCTTTCTCTATGCAATAAATAAAAGATTATAAAAACAATTTTAAAAGATAACATATTGACAAAAATTATGCTTATAATATAAATCATAATCTTAGAGGTCATAGACATTTTCCAAACTGCATGAAGTGGTAGAATTTATTTCCTCTCAACTGAGTTTCTAATCTGATCTGTGGAGTAATTTGCAAATTAATGATCCACCTAGCACATGATCAGTATGAAATGTTAGGGATAGAGATGATAACATAGTATCTATCTAAAAAACATTCATGCCTGAGTCTCCATGGTTCGGGTTTAATCCCCAGCACAACCATAAACCAGAATTGAGCAACACTCTGGTTTTAAAAATAATAACGGGAGGCAGGCGGTAGCACAGCAGATTAAGCACAGGTGGTGCAAAGTGCAGGGACTGGCATAAGGATCCTGGTTCGAGCCCCCAGTTCCCCACCTGCAGGCGAGTCACTTCACAAGTGGTGAAGCAGGTCCACAGGTGTCTATCTTTCTCTCCCTCTCTCTGTCTATCCCTCTCTCCATTTCTCTCCTATCTAACAACGATGACATCAATAACAACAATAACTGCAACAACACTAAAAAACAACAAAGGCAACAAAAGGGAAATAAATAAAAAATAATTAAAAAATAATAATAGCAGTTAGCTATATGGCATATTAATCAGATTTTCAAATTGGAGGTTGCAGCCCTCACTTATAATGTGTGGTATACTGTTTATTGCAAAGTTCTAGATTTAATTCTAGTATATATATTTGAAATGTAAGCATAAAATTACATGCAGTTAAGATATGTTGGTGACCTGGTGGTGGTGCACCTGATGAAGTGCACATAGTATACTATGCAGAGGGACCTGCACAAGGACCCAGGTTCAAGCCTCTGGTCCCCACCTACAGGTTCACTTTGTAAGTGATGAAGCAGGTCTGCAAGTGTCAGTTTCTCTTTCTTTATTTCTATATCTCCCCTCTTTGATTTTTCTCTGTCCTATAGAATAAAATAAAAGGGGGAGTAGGGGGAATGGGAATGGCCGCCAGAAGCAGTGGATTCATGGTGCTGGCACTGAGCCCTGTTGGGCTAGTGTCGTGATAGGGAGAGATGACACAGGAACTAAGGTCGTGGTGGCAAAGCAATACAAATCTTTATTCAAGCTCTGCCAGGCTCCACCACATCCCCACAACCTCCCTACAGAGCCCCAGTGGTATCCTTGGAGGCAAAAAAAAAAAAAAAGATATATTTAAACCTTTATGTACAGTGAGCAATAAGATGTTCATAAACTTTAATTAAAATTTCAAAATACTTAACTGCAAGATTCAGATCAGTTTTAATCTACTTATTTTTAAACCAGTGCTCAGAGTGATAAATAGTTCAAGTATGTAAGCACCTAACTTGTTGTACTAGGGAAAATTGATTTAGAGTTATGTTTGTTTGAAAATAAAATGCCTGTAATGATGTAAAAGCAAAAGAAGAGGGGAAAACATAGATTAGCTGTGGGCTGTTGCAGCAGATCCTAGGACCGTAAAGGTAGAGAAGGAAGGAGATAGAAGTTGTGGTTGGATCCAGGGATGTATGATGGAGGAAAATGTCAATAGATGGTTGGTATGGTGTGTAGATACCTATCATGGGAAGATTAAAAACTGTACATATGTGACAAAAACTGTCTTGTGAGTTATTTCCCCAATAAAGTTATTTAATATAAATTTTAATATTTATTAATATGCAAAGAAAATATATTCAATAGGGAGTTGGGTGGTAGTGCAGGTGGCACTAAGCGCAAAGACTGGCGTAAGGATCCCGGTTCGAGTCCCTGGCTCCCTACCTGCAGGGGAATTGCTTCACAGGCAGTAAAGCAGGTCTGCAGGTGTCTATCTTTCTCTCCCCCTCTCTGTCTTCCCCTCCTCTCTCTATTTCTCTCTATCCTAACAACGATGATATCAAAAACAATAATAATAATAACTACAACAATAAAAAAACAAGGGCAACAACAGGGAAAATAAATAAATACATAAAAAATTTTAAAAATAAGAAAATATATTCAATAAACTAGCAAAGTATTCCCTACATCACAAAATATGATGTGTATACATCTATGCTGCACTTTTTTTTTTTGCTTTAGTGACATTAAATAATTCTACCAAAGTGGAAATTGTCGTCATGCTTGCTAATGATAACTTCTTGGACAATCTTGTATCAAAAATAAAATGATATTACTAAACATTTCAAAGCTTAAGATTTATTCTGCTGAATACGTGTAATAAGAGTCATGTCAATACCTCCACAAAAAGTTGTTATTGTAGTTGTTACTATTGTTCTTATTATTCTTAGTTCCACCAGGTTTACCACTAGGACTCAGTGTCTACAAAATTCTACCATTCCTGGTAGCAGTATTTTTTTTTAAATAATGTGTGAGCAACAGAGATATAGAGGGAAAGACACATAGAAAGAGATACTTGCAGCACTGCTGAATAGCCTGTGAAATTATTCCTCTGCAGGTGGGGACTGGGATCTTGAACTAGAGTTCTTGCTCATGGAAAATTATTTTTAGACAAAGTGCCTTCATCAAATAGTATCAAGTATTGAGAATCTTTAACATCTACAACAGTGTGTGCATTCTTATATACATATGTATTTTTCATGTCCCAATAGTGTAGTAAACCCTCCTAATGCCCAATTTTTCTTTGTCTTCTTTTTCCACTGCCAAACACTGTGCCAAGCTCAAATTAGGCACACAACCAATATAGAATTTTCAAATTCAAAATTATATCATTAGATTGTAATTTGTAATGTATTACTTGTTTCCTGCAAGAAGATTTTATGATTTTATGAATTCTCTAGAATTTTTCTTTGAAATATTAAGTATAAAATGTCATGTAATCAAAATTAAATATATTTAAAGCTTTGTGTACATTGAATCATAGGCTATTCACACACAGGCAAACACTTGATACACACAGAAGCAACTCTGAAATCTTCCCTTACATGCATAGTAAATTTGTTCTAAAATTTGTGCTTAACAGAGTGAAAATGAATTGGTGTGGTGCAATGAGCAGTGGGGGACATTTTGGCTACTTTGTAAATTTAGGAATAAATGAATCCACAAAGAACCTGTAGTAAATATATTTCAAAAGCATTCATTCTTTTTCATATATTGGCATATACTCACTTCCCTAAAATCTAGGATTGAGAATTTCATAAATGTGTTTATAAGACATTATCAGTTTATTCACAGTTTAGTTACATGACTATTATAGGAAAATGTAAAAATAAAGCACATCTCAGTGGGCGCTGTAAAAATATTTCATAAGTCTCCAAAATATACGTACAGAATTTCATAGTATTGTTAGACATATATCTCAGTGATATCATCATCGTCTTTATTTTAAGCATAGTATTTGCATTACTGAATGGACTGCCATGATTACCACTTTTACCAAACTGTTTTAGAGTTCATAATGATAGTGAATTCAGGCTTACTGTTTAGGACATTAATTTTCTGCCTGGTTAAGCAAGCCTCCACTTTAAAGCAAGAATGCCTGAAAATGCAGAAAATGCTAAGCTAGAAAAAAAAAACTAGAATGATTTATGGCAAAATTAATGGATGCCATCAGACTCTTGGGTTGTGAAAGCCATCTCGTTGACTGCCTAAGTACTAGATTTATGCCGTTTCTTGTCATGGTTCGTTCATCTACACTACTCAGGATGAGGCACTTTAAACTAGGAGTGCTACTGTGATGGCATGTATTAAATTTTCACTCTACAACCCAATTATGAATGGGTCCACACATACGTGTATGCAGTCAGAAAGAAGAGTAGTTTGAGAAGTTTATCCATTATAGCAGCAAGTCTCTTATAAAACTAATGGGTTCAAAACACCCATGAAACATATACAGCAATGTTTTTGAAAATAAATCCCTAGTGAATATTCATTAGTGTTATACATGTTTGTATATATATATATATATATATATATATATATATATATATATATATATATATATATATATATATATATATATAGTTTCATGTCTTTCCCATTGTTCAGTAAAAGTAATTAGACTAAATGTTCTCTTTTACTTAGCGAAACTTATTATCTTATTTATTGAAATACTGCTCAGTTTATCCTGAGCGAGATACCTAGCTCAGCGCTGCTTTAAGAGGTTTAGCTGAGTGGCAGATAATTGTAACAACACCTGTGACAGCTATTGTTTCCTCTAATAGGTAATAGAGTTTGATGATGGATCTGGATCAGTTCTCAGAATACAACCATTACGGACTCCAAGGGATGAGGCCATTTATGAATGTGTGGCCTCAAATAACGTAGGAGAAATAAGTGTTTCTACCAGACTCACAGTTTTGCGTGGTAAGTGTTGAATGCCAGGTTACTGCTTATGTCATTATAGAAATTTTGAATCCTAGGTTTCCTTTTGTAGGGCCGTAAAAAGGTGATTTATTATTGCTTTAACACATATGAGAAATGAATTTAATACACTGATAATAGTTAAGCTTTTAAATACATAGTGGGTACCTTCTTTCATTAAGTGTGGGTCTTGAAGGAAACTAATCCGGGGGAGAACAGAAAGCCCCGAAATGAATACTGATTTCAGGTGGCAGATAACATGATTTATGATAGCCTAGTAGAGAGACTGGATATGCTGTTCTTTGGCACGTTTGCATAACTTGTCTATGGATGTGTCATATACCTAGATAAGTATTAACTTTCAACGAATTAACCAAAGATGATATTGATACTTGCAAAATTAAAGGAACATCTTCTACCTAGAGATAACTTTTAAGTGGTAACACCAGAAAAGGAAGGTATCACTCTTTTTATAATGGCAAAGTGATTTTTCATTTTAGTCTTTCATATTTCCTTTAATGTCTTCTGATATATTGTAAGTGAAAATGGTGTAGGTCTTTGTTCTGCTTTTGTCGCTGATAAAGTGCAAGCATAGAACAGAAGGACTTGAGGAGTTTCTAGTAGATTGTGTCCATTTTGGAGAATTCCTTTGGCATAACAGTAGTAGAGAATGGAGTTTAGTGATTAATAATACTCAGTTGTGGATCTATAATCCAGTCTTTTGTGTAAGAGAGATAAGAATGTTGCCTGATTTAGCTTGCTTCATTGCTGACATTTCCAGACTAACACTTCTGTGCTCTTATCTCTTTCTTTTTCATAGATAATTGCATTGTTTGCTGTATTTAGTTCTATTTTTATTACAGAGCTTAAGAGAATTAACTTTCTCAACATGAAGGGAATTAGAAAGAAGGGATCAAAATGTACTATTTGTAATATTTTAAATTATTATTTATATGCAATTTATATTTATTATGTTTATTTATATTGACATTATAATATGCTTTTGACATGTCTTTTACTCTATGTATATTCTATGAAATTAAAAAATATTTCAATATAGATCTATTAGGTACCAAAATTATTTATTCTGATGTGCCTACAAAATGAGATATTTGCTTACATGTGCATTTTAAAATAGTTTGAATAGTAAAACAGCTTACTTATCTGAGCAGAAATATTGATCAAGGAGATATGGATCTTTAAATTCACAAAATAGACTGAAACTTAACAACAATCAAGTAAGAGGTGAACTACAAAGTTTTCTATTCCTCTTATAAATATAGAGATATTTTATTAATATATCTGAGTGGTCCGGGAGGTGGCACAGTGGATAAAGAACTGGATTCTCAACCATGAGGTCCCAAGTTCAATCTCCAGCAGCACATGTACCAGAATGATGTCTGATTCATTCTCTCTCTCCTATTTTTTCATGAATAGATCATTAAATTCTTTAAAATAATAATATATCTGAAAAATATATACAGCTAGTCATACAGATAAGAATGATTTTTATGTGCTATAGAATCATAATGTTGAATGAAGAACAATGTGTAATCTTACAAGCAAGATAATAATCACATGGGATATGTTTTAAGTCTGAAATTATAGCTCTCTAACAAGATACAGAACTCCAAACAGGTGTATGTATGAAAAAAAAAAAATGTCATGACTTTTCTAACAACACATACATTTAGAAGAGCTAAATTGGTTCTTTCCATAAAAGTAAGAATTTTAGCATTATTCTATAGTACAGTAATAAGTAATCAGAATCTAATATCTAATCTAAATGGTGACCATAAGAAGTTAATTACATATAGTGTGGAACAGACAGTAATATAGGCATCTTATGAAACTATCACAACAATCCAGAGTATATCAACCCAAGTTAGCTTGTTATTTCTCACTTTGACTATGACTACCAGTTCTAAAGGGTGAAAACCAGTTTCACACCTCAAGGGACATTATTAAACCTACTGAATATAAAAATAAATCAGATAGTCATGAACTATACACAGTTGTCTATAAACTTGAGATAATTAAGTCATATAAGTAGATTTTAAAATTAATGTGTTTTTAACTATTTGAAAAGGTAAAAAAAAAAAAAGAAATGAAATGAAATTTTCCAGATGTTAGAAAGAGAGACATTAGAAGCCAGTTTTTAAAATTGTAGATTTAGAAACTGCTTAATTTATATATGTTTGTGTATATATGTATATATTACATATAGTAAATACATGCAATAAATATATACTACAGAAGTATGTGTAAGTATACCAATATCATGTATATTCACATAAACTGATATTCGTCATAAAATTTTAAAATATTTTTCAAGTGTTAATCTCTGCTTCAAATATGCTAATTTTAATATTTATAGTTTCATGTAGTATAGAACTAAAGTTGTGATGTATAATGTCTACCGCTAAAGGCATAGTTAAACCTGAATTCCTGGAATGAAATCTTTAAGTGGAAACAGACAAGAGAGCTTACTTAAGCTTCATACATTTGATTACTTTAGCAAATTTGTAGGAAAATATCACTTAGACACCAATCACAAGGATTTGTGTTTCCATAGTTCCTATTTGAGTAAAATAGTCATGCTATTGCTTTTATTTCAAGCAACCCTTTCATAAAACAAATACTTTAGAAAAATATGATAATATTATTTTGACTTTTATGTGAGTATATTTGGCAAGGTGAGTACATTTTATAAACATTTTGATTCTAGTAATATCCCATTTTCTTCACACTATGTTTCACAATTTTGTAAATGTTTCATGATAAAATCCAAAGGGTTTTTTTTTTTTGATAATAGAAAATATAATCTTAAGATAGGACATTCCTAAATATATGTATAGAGCAAAATAAATTGGGCTTGAGAGGGTCTTTGCTTCTTATAGTCACCTCTTTATTTAAAATTTTCTAAATAAGTACTTTCAGTTCTATCAGTGATAATCTTTAAAATTATTTCTACACTTGTTACCATGTTCCTGGACACCACAGTTCAAGCTCCCAGTGCTCATATACAGAGGGGGAAATTCACAGGTAGTAAAGCAGTGTTGCAGGTCTCTCTCTCTCTCTATCTCTCTCTCCCTCCCTCCCTTCCTCCCTCTCCCACCCCTCCTCTCTCTTTCTTTCCTTTCTTCTCAATTTCTTTCTGTACTATGAAATTAAAAATGTATAAAATACTTGTGTTATGGTAGCATTCATACAATAGGAACATTATGAACAGTTCATTAAATGGATGTGAAGTGTTTCAATCATAGGTGATAAGTCTTGTGGTCATTTTAAAATTAACTTTCTTTTGCAAGTCCTGCTCTGTGCTCTGCAGTATATAGAAACATCGCTAAACTTTTCATCTGTTAGCCCTAGTCAGATGCCCATTTTATCCACGTGGGTCATTTACCCACTTTGCTGAAAATGCCAAAAATGTGCCAATTGTCATGATCGGTTCTGTGTAAATGAGCTGAATGTAGATCACTAATTTATTTCACACAAACTACTTGAAAGCCTAATTAATTGGAGATTTAATTAAATATCTGACCTGTGTGACTAATGTAGAAAACACTGAAATAATAGCGACCACCCACGTGCATTGAAGAAAGTGTTTTGGGGAAAACTTCCTCTCTGTAACTCATTTCAAATTACCCTATGTCTGAAAAAAAATTTCATGTAAATGGATAAGTTTAAGCTGAGAATGAATGTGTCCTGGGATGAGATATTCAGGTATATATTGTAGACTATGGTTTGAAGAAATAATAGTGTGAGAATGGAGATTTGAAGGATTACATATAACCTCTGTGCCTTTTTTGTTCACTTGCCCCAGCTATGGAAATATAAGTAAATACCAGTTAATCATCAATACTAGTTGATTTATTATTATTATTTTAGGAAACTAAGCAGGTCTATCATATGTGTTTTTATTAGTTGATGGTTTACAGTAATTGTACTTATGTACATAGGTACATATTACTCATCTCCCCATATACATAGGTATAAAGACCCATAAATCATGTAAGAGGGCCTTAAGGGTCCCTGCAACCCCTCCTTGCCTCTCCATTCCCAGAATCCTTTGCTTTGATGCAATATACCATATTTGTTATTCCTTTTAAGAAATTTAATTACGTCATTTATTTGATACAGTCAGAAATAGAGAGGGAAGAAGGGAGATACAGAGGAATGGAGATAAGATACCTGCAACACTATTTCATCACTCAAAAAGTTTTCCTTCTGCAGGTGGGGACTGAGGGCTTGAACCTGGGTCCTTGTGCACTCTAATATGTGCACTCCTGTACCATCACCCAGCCCTACTTTCTCTCTCCTATTTCATATATGTTTTCTGTTCTTTAATTTTTTTATTATTATCTTTACTTATTTATTGGATGGAGACAGCCAGAAATCAAGAGGGATAGGAGTGATAGAGGAGAGAGACAGAGAGACACCTGCTATACTCCTTCGCCACTCACAAAGCTTTCAGCCTGCAGGTGAGAACCAGGGCCTTGAACCCAGGTCCTTGTGCACTGTAACATGTGCATTCAATCAGGTGTGCCACCACCTGGTCCCTATGTTTTCTATTCTTAGTGATACTTTAAGTGAAAGTATCTTATCATCAATTAATATCCAAAAGATTATGAAGGACTGAATCTTACCTATTTGTGGAATTCTGCTAAGGACTTTTAATTACATATTTGGCTTTTAGTTTAGAATCATTGTAGGACATGAGAGAATGTTTTATGAAGAGGGACCATCATGCAAATGGAATTGTTTTTTTTCTGAGTTTTAGGGTACTAATTACAGCATATCCCTGAATAATTATTTCTAAGAAAAACTTTTGATATAAATTCGTATAGTGGAGAAGATAGCATAATGCTTATGTAAGAAGATTTTCATGCCTGAAGCTCCTATGTCCCAGGTTCAGTCCCCCACAATAACCATAAGCCAGAGCTAAATAGTGCTCTGGTAAAATAAATAAATAAAAATAAAAATGTATAAAAATAATTGGGGAGGAACGAGGTGGTGGTTGAAAATATGCTTTCTAATGTTCATGGACGCAGATTCAAGCACCTGCTCCAAACTGGCAGAGAATAAACTTTCATGAGTGGTAAAACAGTTCTGCATGTGTCTCTCAATCTCCCCTTTCTTTTAAATTTCCCTCTGTGTCTATTCAGTAAAATTACAGTAATAAATAATACAAATGACTGGGGATAAAAATATTTTCTTAGATGAATGTTGTCAACCGTTGAATAAGAAAAATGAGGTCACTGTTCAGAGATTTTTCTTCCTCTTGAGAGTTCAAGAGCACCTGCTCTTTAAGCAAGTAGAAAGTTATCTACAAGGGGTCAGGCGGTGGGGCAGTGGGTTAAACGCATGTGGTGCAAAGCGCAAGGACCAGCGTAAGGATCCCGGTTCGAGCCCCCAGCTCCCCACCTGCAGGAGAGTCGCTTCACAGGCAGTGAAAAGCAGGTCTGCAGGTGTCTATCTTTCTCTCTGTCTTCCCCGCCTCTCTCCATTTCTCTCTGTCCTATCCAACAACAAACAACATCAACATTGGCAATAATAATAACCACAACGAGGCTACAACAACAAGGGCAACAAAAAGGGGGAAAAATGGCCTCCAGGAGTGGTGGATTCATGGTGCAGGCACCAAGCCCAGCAATAACCTTGAGGGGAAAAAAAAAGAAAGATATCTACAATTCTTTATTCTTTCTCATACGACCCTTAAAAAGTTCTAGACAAAAGTTTAATCAACTTTTCCTGGAATTTCTAACTATATGCAATTTTTTGACATTGGAGAACTTTAGATAGCATTTAGTAAATACACATTTTCTTGTCTCTCCAAACAGCATGTGAAATTATTTTTACCCTCTATAAATAATTTTCTGAGATTCTCAACACTGCATTTCAAATAACAGCTATCTTTGCCAACATAAAATAGTGTATAATATGCAATGTTATGCTCTTATCAACTTACAGGAAATGTTTTTGTTTCTAGAACACAAACTATCACTATAATCTAACAATTTAGATAACTGAATAAAATGCAACTCAGTTACCTGATTTAGCAGATACTTCTGAAATGGCACTTATATGTAAATATATATTCTGCATAGAAATATATCCAATTTGATGACTGACCACTATCAAAACATAAGATGAGAAAAGGTCCAGGTGGTAGTTCGCTCAGTAGAGTGCATGGTTTTCCTTATGTGAACATATAGGATTGAGTCCTGATACCACATGAAAAGACCATGTACAGTACTGGGAGATAGTGGGAGGTATGTGTGGGGGTGTTGTGGGCAGGGGGAAGGCAGTTTCAAGGACAGTGGTCTCTCCTCCTCTCTGTTTCTCTTTCCATCTACCTGAAATAAGACAGAAAAGAAAGAAAGTTGGCCCCAGAAACAATACAAACATGCTTGTGGGAGGCCCTAAAAACAGAAAACAGTAAAATGTTTTTAAGTCTAAGTGTCAGGTAATTTGAGTTTTAATTAAGTTTTTTGTTGTTATTGTTATGACTTGAATGTATCATCGATGTACCTATTCCTTTCTTTGTTTTTTTTTTTTTTTAAACCTTAATTTGCAAAAGGAAAGCATGGGTTTGATGGTCAATGAATACTTCTCTCCCTCTTTCTGTGATGCCAATTTCAGTTGTTGCAAGATGAAAAAAATCATAGCTGATTGTGACTGTTAACAGAGATAGTAAAACACACAGTGAGCAATTGGATGAGACAGAGAAGACATTTCATTGGGAAATAGAGATATGTTTGCATAATATGTCTGTTTCAAAAAAACATTGTAAGTCATTATAATAGTTAACAAACACACATACACACACACACCTTTTACAGTCTTTCAGGGAGAAGACAGTCTACTATCTCCATCATGTGCAATATCCTGTGATCAGAATTAGCATGTTTATTACAGTCTCATTTTATTAATGCCTCTTTTTGAAGATGAACACAGTTGTCCCTGCTGTGAAAATGGTACTTTGCCATTTATGTTATAAAGTGGTCTCGGCTGGGGATCCAGGCTAGGAACATTAAAGTACAAAGCACAGCTGCTTGACTGTCACACAAAAAGATTTTTATGAAAGACTGAAACAAAAGGAAGGGTGGCCAACACAGAACAAACTTGCTGACAATTATAGTGCTGAGTGTAGATTACTAGAAAATGCTTGTATAATATTGAGTAATAGGATATATTGATACGACCATGATAAAAACATTTTCAGGCATTGTGTTTTTGTTCAGAAAGACATAGTTATGGGCAGGGTCTTCCACATAAGTAAATAGAAACTTCAGATTTTTTTAGTAGTAGAGTCTTCACTGCTTTATTTTTTGCACTTTAGTGTTCATAATGGGAGGATCCCAAGAAGACAATTCCACAGGAACCAAGGAGCAATATTAAAAGAAAAATATTTGTCAGGATGTATATGTGCATGCTGAAGCTATTCATGTTTCTTGCAGTCAGCCCATTACTACTTTTGTATTGGTGATATATACTGCTTTCCTTGAATCATTCTCAGCAGTTGTTTTTCAACAAAAATTATATCTCAAAGGATTCAGGGAGATTTAGTATATAAATTAGTAAGTAAGGACTTAAGTAAGGACAAGCTTTGATACTATCAGGTGAGTCAGAAATATTAAGCAAGTAGAGGTTTGTGTTTCCTCAGCATAATTCCTTGAATTTATTTATGTTTATTGTCACCTAGGTTGTTGCTGGAGATTGGTGCTGGCACTAAGATGAATGTACTACTTCTGCTGCCATTTTCTCATTTTTTTCTTTCTACTTTTATTTGGTAGGTCAGAGAGAAATTGGGAAGAGAGGACGAGATAGAGAGGGAGAAAGAAAGACACCAACAGATCTACTTCACTGCTCCTTGAAGTGTTCCTCCTATAGGTGAGGAGCAGGGGCTTGAACCTGGGTCCTTGGACACATAATGGTGTGCACCTCCATCTAGCCCCCAATTCCTTATTTTATTGTAAGAAGCCAAGGTCCAGACAGTGTGAAATGATTGTAATATTTTCCACCTTAGTCATGCAACTAGGATGTCATAAAACTATTACAACTAGTTGTCCTACATACATAACTAGTTGAAAAATCAAAGAACTATTTATCTAGTTAGAAGTCATCATCATTACATTATATTGTGTTAACTCTGGTCTAGTCTTTTAGAGGTACATTAATTCTTTGATGTATAAGATGTGCCCTAGAAGAACAGTCTTTCATGAGACTAGTCACAGACAAGATTTAAAAGAAAATAATGTCTTCTGGTATTAGAAGTTGAAGTTTGAGTGAAGGGTAAGAAGTGCTGATACCCATCTTGAGGAAACGTAGGACTGTACCTCTGTGAGAACAACTCTGTGAATCAACATATCCACAACTTTGGCAGTGGTTAAAAAAAAGAAAGAGAATCTTGATAGTGGGGGCTGGGCAGTAGTGCCCCAGGTTAAGCACACATAGTATCAAGTATAAGGATCCAAGTTCGAGCCCCTGACTGCCCACCTGCAGGGGTGTTGCTTCACAAGCCATGGAACAGTGTTGCAGGTGTCTATCTTTATCTCCCTCTCTCTGTCTTCCTCTCCTCTCTCAATTTCTATCTGTCCTATAAAATGTTCTCCAGGAGCAGTGGATTTGGAGTATAAGCACAAAGCCCCCACAATAACCCTTTAGGCAAAAAAAAAAAAAAAAAAAAGCTTGATAATGCTTACCAACCACAATTTGCCCTGTATAATGACGGTAGGAATAGAAATTAAAAGTCATGCAGATTTTAAAAATAAGAAGGAAACTAGCCTAGCATGCTTTGAATCTCTAAAGCATGGAAAACAACTTAGCTCAATATATTAATGAGTCTAAATTTGAAGAATAAGTATTATTCAGGGGACCTCAAGTGAGTTAGAGATAGAGAAGGCTTTTGAACATAGATAGTAGGTAAAATTTTGCTTAATACTTAGTGGTTGGTGTAGATTCTTCACTATTCAGATTTTTCTAGAGAAACAGAATGAGACTGTGTGTGTGCGTGTGTATGCACATGCTCGTGTGTGTGCGTATCTGTATCTGTAGAGAGAATAGCAGGCATCAAGATGTGTGTGTATACTATATATGTATATATATATGTATGTGTATGTATACGTATATGTATATATTAAGGAGTTCATACTACTAAGGAGACTGACAATTATAAAGATGCAAGATGAGTCATCAGTTTGAAAATCCCTAGAATCAGTGTTTGAGTTTGAATCTAAAGTCAGGGAAAAAAATCCAGGTCCTAATTTGAAGTCATTCAACCAGAAAGAGAAGGTCATTCTTTTTGAATCATCTATTCAGACTTTTATCTCTTTAAATGACCAACTTGGATAGAGAAAAGCAATCTCTTTACTTACTGCGATTTAAGTGTTACTCTCATCTGAAAATACCCTCAAAATAATAGCCAAAATAATGCTTGACTAAATATCTGGGTCCCTTTTGCTCTAGTCAAGTTGACATATGGAATTTACCACACTGGTAGATATAAACAATAGAAGCTCAGAACACAGTAGATGTGAAGAGACTAGTAGAAGAAAATAAGGTTAAGACATACTTAATTAGCTAGGGAGATTAAACTACATAATATATATATATATATGACTAAATTAGAGGATGTATAGCAAATCAATGTTTGAATATATTATTAAAATACTTAAATATAGCAAATTATCCATAGTCTTTTACACATAACTTGATTATACTTTGTGAATTTTACTTTCATTGATAACATTTGAACAATAAAATAATTAAATGTGTTGTAGTTTAAACTACAAATTAACATATAGTTTTAAAAGTTTTGCATGCATAATTTATTGGGATTTGAGGCATATATACATGCCTCATCTAGAGCTTAATTAACAAAATCCTAATTACATATCTTCTTAGAATTGCAAGGTACTTTGTAGTATTTATGTATGTTTTTTTTTTTCCTCCTCCAGGGTTATTGCTGGGCTCGGTGCCTGCACCATGAATCCACCGCTCCTGGAGGCCATTTTTTCCCCCTTTTGTTGCCCTTGTAGCTTCGTTGTGGTTATTATTGCCCTTGTTGACGCAATTCGTTGTTGGATAGGACAGAGAGAAATGGAGAGAGGAGGGGAAGACAGAGAAGGGGGAGAGAAAGATAGACACCTGCAGACCTGCTTCACCGCCTGTGAAGCGACTCCCCTGCAGGTGGGGAGCCGGGGGCTCGAACCGGGATCCTTACGCTGGTCACTGCGCTTTGCGCCACATGCGTTTAACCCACTGCGCCACCGCCCGACCCCCTTATGTATGTTTTTTTTTTTCTTTCTTTTTTTCTTTTTATTCCTCCAGGGTTATCACTGGGGCTCAGTGCCTGCATTATGAATCCACTGCTCCTGGAGGCTATTTTCCCCATTGTTGTTGCCCTTGTTTATTGTTGCCATTGCTGTTGTTGTTGCTGGATAGGACACAGAGAAATTGAGAGAGGAGGAGATGATAGAGAAGGTGGGGAGAGAAAGATCAACACCTGCAGACCTGCTTCACTGCCTGTGAAGCAATCCCTCTGCAGGTGGAAAGCCGGGGGCTCAAACTGGGATCTGTATGCTGGTCCTTGAGCTTTGTGCCATGTGTGCTTTGCCCTCCCTCTTCCTCCTCCTATACTACTTCTCCTCTCCTTCTCTCTTCTCTCTTCTTCTCTCTTCTCTCCTCTCTTCTCTCCTCTCCTTCTCTCTTCTCTCCTTCTCTATTCTCTCCTCTCTTCTTCTCTCCTCTCTTCTTCTCTCTTCTCTCCTCTCTCCTCTCTCCTCTCTCCTCTCTCTCTCTCTCTCCCTTTCCCTCTCTCCCTCCCCAGAGCACTACTTAGCTCTGGCTTGAGAAGGGTGTGGGTGGGGGATTGAACCTGGGACCTTAGAACCTCAGACAAAAGAGTCTGTTTGTATAACCATTAAACTGTCTCCTCTGCCATAGCATTTTTCCACTGTGAATTCATACTTTTTATTTCTTGAAAATTTTATGAGTCTCACCTTCTATTGGATATACATTCCATTATATTTTTTTAAAACATGTTTCTAGCCTGTACTGAACTCCCAATAAATACTTCTGAATGAGTATATGAAAATAAATAAGGATATATAAATATGGTTGTATAAACAATAGAATGTTCTGAGAGATCATTTGACATGGATTAATCTCAGTTTACATATAATGGATAAAATAATCATAATTTTAGTGTTCTCTGAGGAATGAAGATTGTGATTAAGAGCCAAAAATCAAAACAGATGGAAATGGGAACCACAAAGAGAGATCATGAAACATGAGGAATCCCAGTAGCAATAAGATACTCCTTAAAGCTGGTGAGACATCATTTTTTATCAAGAGTCCACAGATTCTGACAAGCATATAGTTTAGACATACTGCTTAAAATCTAAATTTGAAGTATCTCATTTTTTAGAGGCTAATCCTAGCTACATTTTAGGATTGTATTTAGATATATGTATATAATCACAGTGATTTAACTGTACAGTTGCAATTACCTTTTATTTTCATTGTAGCTTTGAAGCTGAGCTAGTTGGTCTGTCATGTGAATAAATCTTTGTAGGGGGCTGGGCAGTAGTGCAGCAGGTTAAGTGCACATGGTACAAAGCGCAAGGCCTAGTGTAAAGATCCCAGTTCGAGCCCCCAGCTCCCCATCTGCAGAAGAGTGTCTTCACAGGTGGTGAAGTAGGTCTGCAGATGTCTTTCTCTCCCCCCTCTGTTTTCCCCTCCTCTCTCTATTTCTCTCTGTGCTATCCAACAATAACAACAAGGGCAACAGAAATGGGGAAAATGGCCTCCAGGAGCAGTGGATTCATAGTGCAGGCACCATGTCCCAGCAATAATCCTGGAGGCAAAAAAAAAAAAAAAACTTTGTGGATAAAGATGTATTGCTATATAGACTAGTAGTTCCAATAGAGTAGGATTGTGACTAAGATTGTTTACACTGTGTCATGCTAGACAAGTTATAACTTTTCATTGTTTGTTGATAGAGTAAACAGGACAAGTTAGCACATAAACTATGAAATAATTTTGCGGAATGGTGCATTTAAGACTTTTTTTTTTCAATTTCAATGGTAGAATTATAGGTTCTTCTATTTCACAGTGCAGTTTGTATTAATTCATGAACTTACAAATTCAGTAATATGAATCTCCGTATGCCAACTATTGGTGTTATGCCTGAGAGTAAAAAGTGGGAAAAAAATTTAACCTGATCTTCCTGCTAGGAGTTCTTCTTCTTGGAAAATAATAATAACAAAACCAAATAAAACCCAACCATAATTGTGATTGAAATGGTAAGAATATTACCCAGATGTAGTGTAGTAAGGGGTAGTAAAGTCTAATTTTAGAAGTGTGATCACAATAATTCAGCACATACCTTTGTAAAGTCAGTAATTTCTGTAAGAAATAGTATCTCTTGAGTGCTCCATCACAGTGACAGTAAACTTTGTTGAAAAGTATGATGTAGGGAGCCGGGTGGTGGCACACCTGGTTGAGTGCACTCTACCCAATAAACAAAGATAGTAAAAAAAAAAAAAAATTTAAGTATGATGTTTTTGACATATGAAACCTTGATTGACAGACAAATTAAACTGATGATTTTTCTATTGTAGAAGCTCAGAGCTTTATGTTCCATTATTAGGAATATTTTGGATATACTTTCTGTAGGATTTAAGAAAATATGATGCAATAAAAACCTTAAGTAATTACCTTCAAAGTAATATTTCCACTTTTCTTCTCCCAACTGATAGTAAAAGGAGTTTTTATTACTGAACTTCCTTTTTTTTTTTTTTTACTCCTTTTGCTTTAGGTGGAGATGACAAAGCATATCTAAAGGGAAATAATTTCAAAATGTACTACTAAAATATCTTTTTTAAAAAAAGTTTTATTTTATATTTATTTATTCCCTTTTGTTGCCCTTGTTGTTTCATTGTTGTAGTTATTGATGTCATCGTTGTTGGATAGGACAGAGAGAAATGGAGAGAGGAGGGGAAGACAGAGGGGGGAGAGAAAGACAGACACCTGCAGACCTGCTTCACCGCCTGTGAAGCGACTCCCCTGCAGGTGGGGAGTTGGGGGCTCGAACCGGGATCCTTATGCCGGTCCTTATGCTTTGTGCCACCTGCACTTAACCCGCTGAGCTACAGCACGACTCCCCTAAAATATCTTAACACATATTTTTCCTGAGAAGACTTAAGCAGAATTTATATTCTTAGTAAACTACTTTTTTATTAAAATGGATATTTAGGTGATTTTAACTCTGGTGGCAAAATCATCAGCAAATACTTCAAAAAAGGAACAGTCCTAGCTCAAGGACTGGCGTAAGGACCCCGGTTCGAGCCCCCGGCTCCCTGCCTTCAGGGGAGTCGCTTCACAGACGGTGAAGCAGGTCTGCAGGTGGCTGTCTTTCTCTCCCCCTCTCTGTCTTCCCCTCCTCTCTCTGTCTTCCCCTCCGCTCTCCATTTCTCTCTGTCCCATCCAACAAAAAGGACATCAATAACCACAACAATGTTAAACAACAAGGGCAACAAAAGGGAAAATAAATAAATATTTTTAAAAAAGGAGCAGTCCTGAATTAGAGTCTAGTATCCTAAAGAATGTGCTATTTGCTCTCCAGTTTCATGAATATTGTTATATCTTCTGATGCTAAATCTGAATTTCCATGTATTGCCAAACCTGTTGTTAAACTGATGTCAAATGCTATAGCTGACTTACTAGGAGTCTGATTAATCTTTGTTGCAAAGGTATATTAATAAAGTTAACATTGTCAGACACAACAGAAGTGGAATTCCCTCATCTCAGGTTTCAGAGAGATAAATCATCACAGAGAAGGAAGAGTACACTTTGACTTAAATTATTGTTTGTGACAATTTACGATAAGCCTTCTTAAAGACCCCAAAATATATTTATGCTATCCCATAGGATGATATTTTTTTCTCAGTATGACAAGAGTTTGGAGTAGTATTATCTTAATTTCCTAAACTCATTTAAACTAGTTTTGATAACTTAAAAGCAAATAACAATGCTGATATAAATGTTTACAGCAAACCTAGACAACTATGTGCAATGTTGACTAAGATCATGAAACACTACTTTAGCCCTCCAGTGATGAGGTAAAAACCCTCACCAACCTGTTCTATCTTCTAATGCCCAAATATATAAACAGAATGGTAGAGGAGGTTATATCTGGTATGAGTTGTGATGATTTACACGAGAACTAGGAAATATGTGATGCTGTTTTCACTTGATGTGCTTTTTGAAGCTCTAGGAGAGTCTGGGTGTCTGTTCAGTTAATTTTTTTAATGTGAAAAAAAGGAATTTTGTGTTTTTATTAAAATAGGACCTTAAAATTACATAAACTTCAAATTTATAAAATTAAACCTTGCCACTTAGGAAACAACAAGGGAAATATCTACATTCCATTTTGTATATTACTCACACAAATTAGTATCTAAATCAATGCATGGGTATAAGATCAACACAGATGGGTAGATATCTTTTCGAATTTCATTCTTATTGATTAGCAGAGGTTTAAAAGAACATTTGCTCAGTAATTAAAATTATGAGTGCATAAGTTTATGAGAATTTCTTTTTTTAAACGTTAATTTATTCCATTTTGTTGACCTTGTTTTTTACTGTTGTAGTTATTATTGATGTCATTTTTGTTGGATAGGACAGAGAGAGATGGAGAGAGGAGGGGAAGACAGAGAGGGGGAGAGAAAGACACCTGGAGACCTGCTTGTGAAGTGATTCTCCTGCAGGTGGGGAGCCGGGGGCTTGAACTGGGATCCTTACGCAAGTCCTTGCGCTTTGCACCACCTGTGCTCAACCCACTGCGCTACCGCCCGACCCCTAGAATTTCTTATCTCTGTTTTTTTCCTTCACTGTTTTAATATAAAATAGTACTCTACAGGTTTGAGTGTAGCCTTGATGTGTTTTTATAAAAAATTAACAATCTAAAATAAATCCGTTATGGATATATTCAATTATTAAAGTTTCTGAGCAAATTGGAAAGTACTGAAGCCTTTTATATATACTGACGTTATTTGATCTTTATGAGATTCATAGAAATTATGTTCATTTAAAAAGCATTTTATTTTTTTATTGGATAGAAATGGAGAGAAAACATGAAAGAATAGGGATACAGAGAGGGAGAAAGAGAGACACCTGTAGCACTGCTTCACCACTCTTGAAGCTTGCCCCACACTAGTAGGGAATGGGGATTGAACCTAGGTCCTTCCACATTATAATAGGTGTGCTCAACCAAGAGTGTCATCACCTGGCCTTTGTTACTTTTTCAAAGTAACATATTACTATAGGAAAAATATTCCCTTTGTAATACTTCATAGAAGACAGTTTGTGAAGCCAGTTTTCTTGGATTGTCTTGAACAGCAGTTGGTAGAAGCAGTACAGGTATTATTGATGAGGGGCTGACTTTAAATCCTTATTTTAAGCAAAAGCATCTGCAAAAAGCAGCCATGAGAAGATTCTCACAATTCTATTCAATTGGACAATTCTTCATTACGCTGACAATTTAATTGGGTGTAAAAAGAAATGGCAATTTAAAATCAAGGGCTTTTAGTGGGACAACCTAGCAGTTTTAAAGTTATTATTAAAAAAAAATCTACAAGATTCTAGGAAGGTACATTTTTAGTTCTCCATTCTCTTATTTCCTATTGAATATGTTCTAGGAGAAATTGCCTTATCAGTTGTGTCTTTTCATGGCAATCTCTGTAAAAGTGTCTGAAAATGAAAAAAAAAGTAAATAAATGCACTTTTTTCTATAAAATTATTTAATTTTATTGAGGAAATGTTGTAGGACAAGTCTGCTGTTGTGACAGGAGTACAGGTAAACATTACCCATAAATAGATGTCAGCATATGTTATCACTTATCACCAAGTTGCTTTTTTCCTCCAGCTTAGGACATTAGATCCCCAACCTTTTTTCACTCCCTGTCTGTTCCTCCTTTTGAATCCTTGGATCTACTGAAATAGACCACAGTGTATTAATGCTTTGTTTATTAAAAACCCCTAGGGGCAGGAGTAGATAGCATAATGATTCTGCAAACAGACTCTCAAGCCTGAGGCTCCGCCAAGTCCCAGGTTCAATCCCCCACACCACCATAAGCCAGAGCTGAGCAGTGCTCTGGTTAAAAACAAAACAAAACAAAACAAAAATAACAACAACAACAAAAAAGCCCTATGAATTTTTTACCCTCTTATATATGCCTATAGATAACTAATGCATTAAAAAGATACATGTATAAGAACATTATTATTTTTTTATTTATTAGAACAGAGGAAAGTTGAGAAAGATGGGGAGATGGAGAGGGAGAAATAAAGACACCTGAAGACTTATTTCAGTGTTTGTAAAGTGTCCCATCTGCGAGTGGGAAGAGGTAGTTCAAACAGAGTCCTCACACATTGTAATGTTTGTGTTTAACTGGGTGTACCACTGCTTGGCCCAGGGATAACTATTTTATGATGTTATAAACACTTAAACTTCTTTTTTTATTTTAGTCTTCCAAGGGACTCCTTATAACACTGTGAATAAAAGAAACATACTTATTTACTTACTTTGTAAGTGGAAAGAGAGAAATAGGCCAGAGCATTATTCAAGCATATCTGGTTCTCTGAATCAAATCTGGGACTACAGACATGCAAGCCTTGTGTTCTGCCCACTGAACCACCTTTCAGGCTGCTAAACAATTAGGGATTTTTATAATTTGGAAGATAAAATTAAGGACAATTATTTTGCTTCCTTTTGGTAGGAATGACACTAGTATTACTCTTCCCATAAAGGCTAGGGCTGTGACTGACTTATCCATGTTTGGATTGCCAGCTACTAGATATGGAGAGTTATGATAATGTGTATTCAAATATTACCTGAAATAATATGTGGACAAACTTTCCAATCTGGAATATCCTCAGCAGCATGTCTAAGGTTGATTGTAGCCTAGTAAGCAAGAATAGAAATTAACATAATCAAATATCATGTTTTTCATATCCACATGAGACATGCTATCAGATATTTCCCCCAAATGCCTTTACCTGAGAGATATAAAAAAATTTAGCTGCCTCTCATTATTTAATGAATGCTCAGTAGACTATATCAAAAGCACTATAAAGATCTTTTCCCCCTTCCTTGAGCACCTATTTCTTCCTCTACACAGATATTTTAGATGATTTTTATGTGTAGTCACTAAATCACTCTATATTCCTTGACCTTTTAAAGTAGTTCCATGTTGAAAAAAAAAGGAGTAACTATAGATAATGTTTGGATGCGAATTATAGAGGATAAAGTTTGGTTATACTTATGTGGGTATATAAACAAAATGGCACTTTACTGACTTCATTTCTCTCTTTCTCACAGTTCTGCATACCTACATCATTGAACTTTCCTTCTCCTTGTCACTCCTTTCTTTCTCCCAATAAATGTTCCTCTCACTGAAACATAAAAAAAAAAGAAAGACCATTTTACATGCTAATGACCTCAAACCATTACCAGTAAATTACTTCTAAAGAAGGAGATGCTTATGTTTTTGCCAGCTTAACTGGTGAAGGTAGTCTCAATAGTACAGAGGTCACAATCACTCCTCCAAAAGTAATACCACAGCTAAATTGTTATCATTTTAACCAAAGTTGTTTAGAACCGGGGGGGGGGGGGGGGACGACACAAAAAGCTAAGGATGACACTATTTAGACTCTCAGTAACAAAATCAAGAATCCTTATCTCACTTGAAAGTACTGTGTATGTGACATTCTGTGAAAGCTTTCAGGTTTGTGAGTCAGAGTACAGGTGATACAACAGCAATCCATAATCATTTCTGGGTAAGAAACTATTGTCATTATTAATGATTCTGTTAACCATGGACCATGATTTACTATTTGCCTATCATTTCTTATTGTGTCTCCTCTAATATCTGAAGTCACAGACCACTGTGTACAAGTTTGAGATGTTCCCTTCATATAGTAACTTTAAAATTCCATGAAGAGATAGTTACTATCAATCCTATAAGACAAACTCTCAAATAATAAGCAAAAAATGATAGGAGCTGGCAAGATAGCTCAATGAGTGAGTGCCCACTTTTCCATGCATATAATGAGGTTCAAACTTTCTATACCACAAAAGAGTAATATGACACTGGGAAAATATTTGATGTTGTGGTGTCTCTCACTCTCTTTCTGTCTGGAAGTTCCAGTCCGGTAAAGTGAAGCCCTGGTGAACCCCCCCCCCCCCCGTAGTGTTATGAATCCCGTATTTTTTATTAAAATTTAAAAATGGAAGTTTTACTTATCATATCATACTTAGAAAAAGTCTCCTGACAGCTTAGTAATCTCTAAGCATGGTGGGGGTCCTATTTTTTAAAATAAGTTTATGGTCCTATTACAGTTTTAAGTGATTTTCACTAAAGATTCAGTATGTAGAATCATCATAAAATCTCACACAAACTTAGAAAGTCTGCATATCCAAATATGATGTTTTATGGTAGAGAGATTATAATATAGTTATAAGTAGATTGATTAGGACCAGACAGTGTTGTACCTGGTTTAAGTAGTTATGTTACAATACTCAGGAATCCAGGTTCAAGCCCCCAATCCCACATGCAGAAGGGAAGGTTAACAGGCAGTAAAGCATTGCTGCAAATCCCTCTCTCTCTTTCTCTCTCTCCCCCTCCCTCCCTCCCTCTCTCTCTCCCCTCCTCTCTCTCCCTCTCCCTCTCCCCTCCCCCTCTTTCCCTCTCTCTCTCTCCCTTCCTGTCTTCTCTTTCTCTCTTGATTTATGTCTACTTAAAATAAGGAAAAATTATTGATTAATTTATGTGTAAAAGTTTGAAGGTGCATGATTGACTTCTGTGTAAACATGATTATGTTGAAAAAGTTTATGAATAGCTTGAAAAAGTTTATGAATAGCATGATCCTAAATCAGTTAAATTTATTTTCTTTATGTAAGTATGCTTCAGGCTGGAAATAGCACGTTCTAGCTAACAGATTGATATTTTATTGAAGCTTTAATTTGTTGAAACTATGACCAAATCACTTTAGAATGAAGAAAAAGAACAAAAATTATTCCCACTAGTTTTATTGTTTCAAGTGATCATTTTTCTCATAGATTAATTTTTTACTGTTATTATAATTTTTCCTAACTTTTAAAAATACCAATGTTATCACTTAATTTATATGAGAGACTGTAAGAGAGGACTCAGATTATCATTCTTGCACATGCTGTCTTTATCCAATAGATAATAAATTAAAAAATAAGAAAAAAGATTTTTAATTTTCTTTTTAAAAAATTTTATATATTTTTATCTATTTTCCCTTTTGTTGCCCTTGTTGTTTTTTATTCTTGTAGTTATTATTGTTGTCGTCATTGTTGGATAGGACAGAGAGAAATGTAGAGAGGAGGCGAAGACAGAGAGGGGGAGAGAAAGATAGACACCCGCAGACCTGCTTCACTGCTTGTGAGATGACCTCCCTGCAGGTGGGGAGCCGGGGACTCGAACTGGGATCCTTACCCCAGTCCTTGCACTTCGCGCCATGTGCACTTAACCCGCTGCACTACTGCCTGACTTCTGAAAATTTTATTTTTAAACCTTTGAAGCTGCATGATTGACCCACACATTTCCCAGTCTCAACCATCTGAGCCACTTCCCAGGGACTATCTATTCCCAACTTTAGAATAAAACTATTATGTAGGAGACAGAAAAAGATTATGAAATACATGAAGTTCTAATGGTAGCCTTAGTGTGTAAGAAATTGATTGGTTGGAATTGGGAATGGTTTTGATATGATATACTGTTACCCATGAGATTACTCTTCCACAATGAGATGGCCTAATGCTTATGACAATAAATAAGTAACCTTTTAAGATAATAGAGTAACTATTCCCCAAACTTCATGAAAGGCTGTCCTCTACATTCTAAAGGGATAAATGAAATAAAAATCAGCCTAGTTTGGATAGCTATTTTCTTCATGTTTAAATAGAAAAGATAGCTCACACTGATTTTGTTTAAGTATTCCGCGTTCTTTGCCTTATTTGAGAAATTTGGGCCATAAGGTTTAATTGCATGCTCATCAAACAAACAGACTTGGAGGTATATTCTGTGAGCCGTGGGCTCCCACAGCTCCCATTAATGCTAATGGGAATTACACATGTGTATTGAAGAGAGAATAATATAGCCTTTGAAGTCAGAGTTGCTAATTGAGTGCTTTCTTCAGCTGCGTTCAGCTTCAGTGGCTCAGCTGTGCAAGAGTCGTCTGAGATGTCTAACTTGTCATTCTCTGCAAAGCCCCCAGAACAGTATTAAGCAGACTGGCTGTGAAAGAAGCAGTTTTTAAAAAAGAAAAGCCTATCTCTTCCATCTAAAATGGAGAGCAAGTTAGCAGGTCAAATGAAAGAGAGAACAGAAAAGACACAAGAAGTGATACACCAGTCCTGCTAAATGAGCTGAGGTGGTTTATATCAAAGAGTTCCTTTCCTTTGGAATTGTTTCCTTTGGAATTTCTTTGGTAATTATTTGCCATGGTTAGATTTTTTTTTTTTCTTTCTGAGCTATGAAGACTACTCAGGGTTTTTGAGTTACTATGTAACTAACTCTATAAAATACTTGTCTCTTAAGTGACTTGGTGTATATAGTAGCATTCTTGTGGTGGTGGTGGTGGTGGTGGTGGTGCTAGTAGTAGTAGTTCTTTATTGCAGGATTAATATTTTACAGTCAGCAGTAAATACAATAGTTTGTACATGGATGACATTTCTCAGTTTTCCAAACAACAGTATAACCCCCACTAAGTCCTCTGCCATCCTGTTTGAGGACCTGAACACTCCCCCAGCCATCCAACCAATCCAAAAGTCTTTTTACTTTGGTGTAATATACCAACTTTAGTACAAGTTCTGCTTAGTGTTTTCTTTTCTGATCATGTTTTTCAACTTCTGCCTGTGAGATCATCCCATATTCATCTTTCTGTTTCTGACTTATTTCACTTAACATGATTTCTTCAAGCTCCATCCAATGAGTTGAAAATGGTGAAATCACCATTTTTTATGCCTGAGTAGTAGTATTCCATTGTGTATATATACCACCACTTGCTCAGCCACTCATATGTTGTTAGACACCTGGATTGCTTCCAGGTTTTGGCTATTACAAATTGTGCTGCTATGAACAAAATTATACACAAATCTTTTTTTGGGGGGGGTGTGTTTGGTTCCTTAGGATATATCCCTAGTAGAGAAATTGCAGGGTCGTAGGATAGGTCCATTTCTAGACTTCTGAGAGTTCTCTAGACTGCTCTCCACAGAGGCTGGACAAATTGACATTTCCACCAGCAATGCAGAAGGGTTACTTTGTCTCCACAACCTCTCTAGCATTTGTTGCTGCTATCTTTTCCGGTGTATGACATTCTCATAGGGGTAAAGTGGTATCTCACTGTTATTGTTTTTGTTTCTGTTTTTTAAAAATATTTATTTTCACTCTGTTGCCCTTGTCATTTTTGTTGCTGTAGTTATTATTCTTGTAGTTATTATTGATTTTGTCCTTGTTAGATAGGACAGGGAGAAATGGAGAGAGGAGGGGAAGACAGAGAGAGGAAGAGAAAGACACCTGTAGACCTGCTTCACCGCTTGTGATGCAACTCCCCGGCAGATGGGGAACCTGGGGTTCTAACCAGGATCCTTACCACTGGTCCTTGTGCTTTGCGCCAAGTGTGCTCAACCTACTGTGCTACCGCCCAACTCCCTCACTGTTGTTTTTATTTTCATTTCTCTGACAATCAATGACTTGGAGCATTTTTTTTCATATGTTTATTGGCCTTTCAGATCTCTTCTGTGGTGAATATTCTGTTCATGTCCTCTTCCCATTTTTGGATGGGGTCATTTATTTTCTGTTGAGTTTGGCAAGCTCTTTGTATATCTTGGTTATTAGCCTCGTCTGGTGTTTGACATGCAAGGATCTTCTCCCATTCCGTGAAAGGTCTTATTTTTTGGGGTAGTGGTTTCTTTTGCTGTGCAGAATATTTTTAATTTGATATAGTCCCAGTGATTTATTTTTGTTTTGGTCATCTTTGTAATTGGGTTGGTTTTATTGAAGGTGTCTTTAAAATTTAGACAGAGAAGAGTTCTGCCAATATTCCTCTTAAGTATCTGATAGTTTCTTGTCTAACATCCAAGTCCTTGATCCATTTGGAATTTATTTTTGTGTTTGGTGGGATGTACTGGTTCAGTTTTATTCTTCTGCATGTTTCAGCCCAATTTTTCCAACACCATTTGTTTAAAAGACTCCCCTTCCCTCACTTAATAGTCTGGGCACCTTTGTCAAAGATTAGATTTCCATAGGTGTGAGGGCTTACTTCTGGTTCTCAGTTCTATTCCACTAGTCAGTCTGTCTATTCATGTTCCAGTACCAAGCAGTTTTTATTACAATGGCTCTATAATACAATTTGAGATCTGGAGTGTGATGCCTTTTGTCTGTTCTTTCTTCTCAAGATTGTTTTTGCAATTTGAGTTCTTTTATGGTTCCAGATAAGCCTTCGTAGCTTTTGTTCTGTTCTCCTAAAAGTTATAGTTGGGATCTTGATGGGGATAGCATTAAATTTGTATATGGCTCTGGGTAGTATATTCATTAAATGATGTTAATTCTTCCAACCTGTGAACATGGAATATCTTTCCATTTCTTTGTGTTTTTTTTTCTATTTTCTTGAATAATGACTCATAATTTTGAGTATACAAGTCTTCCACTTCTTTGGTTAGGTTTATTCCTAGATATTTATTTTTGTTGCTATAGTAAATGGAATGGATTTCCTTTATTAACATGTGTGTGTGCACGTGCGCACACAAACTCACATATAAAATAGTTGTATTTGCAGAGAAATGAATAAAAAGTGTAGATTCTGCACAAAAGAAAAATGGATCTTACTTCCTTATAAAAATTACACAAGTGATTATCTTCTCTTATAGAGTTAGTGTTCATTAATTACAGATTTCATATTTACAAATTCATGTGTTTATCAAAATGTATAACTTTCAAGTAATTACGTAGGGTCATATTTTTTTTCTTATTACTTAACCTGTATGTCCTCAGATGAGGTTAGCCAAGGTCAACAGTTCATAAAGTTATTCATTCTGTAAGAAGAGACTTGGTCTGGTGTTGACTAGGTTTAGTTTTGTTTAGAGTGAGTTCAGACTGCCATGAGAACATAGAGGCTACCAGTGGGTTTCCTGAGGAAAGCCAGGGTAAAATGTGTGGCTCACTCAGTAAATATAATTTCTACTTCTAGAAACTTACCAGAGCCACCTTTACTAATAATGGGTTTATCATGTCATAATTGATATCTGACATACCATTTTTAATAGGTAGTCAAATACCACAGATGAATAAGAAACTTGTTTTCTGGCTAAATGCCTTACAATTATACCTGAGAGATAATGTTTTAGAATAAAATATTTGTGCAGAAATAACTCTTCTTGAACAGAAATGGTTTCAGTGAAGATTTATTCTATTAAGGAAATTCTTGGAAAGAAGAGTTGGAATGAGAGTGTGGAAATGTTATTCTTCTGGTCCCTTTGGGACTTAAATATATATTCCAGTTATGATGCTGGTGATTGCCATTGTGGACTGTCATGTAGAAGACGAATTCGACCTATTTTCACAGTTTAGAGTGGAAGATGTTTGATTTAGTTTCAGGAAAAAACTCTGGAATGATCACAGCTCCCAGAAATTATTTCAGTTTTAGGAGGTAGAAGCAAGAGCTTATTTTTGCGAGTGTTAGAGAGGAAGATGGTTTAAGCTTTGGGCATAAAACATAGGGTAATGATTTGGTATTCTGTGATGTTCTGATATCTTAATTTATCATATATTTTTCACTTGGGTTGATTTTTAGTAAGAGAACAGTAAGAGAGTAACTACAGGGATAGTTTCTCAGTCCTTTGAACAGGCTCTGATCCTCAGGAGGTAGATTTCTATCAGTATATTTTAGTATTTATCCTTTCTGTAGTTGTGCCAGGGATAATTCTTGCCCATTCTCCCCTCCCCTTTTTTTTTAATTGGTGGTGCCAAGGTCTCAGTAATAATTTGGCATTACCTAAAACCAATAAGAAAAAAAAAAGCTATGGATAATAGTACCATGGTGCTTTGAACTCTTTCTTTTATTCTCTCTCACTTAAGAAAGAAAAAAAGAAAAGAAAGAAAGAAAGAAAGAAAGAAAGAAAGAAAGAAAGAAAGAAAGAAAGAAAGAAAGACAAACAGACTGGGACATTTACAGGGTAAAAGTACCTTCTAAAGTTCCTGCATTTACTCTCCAGTACATACCGAACTCTTCTCTGCCCCCATTAACTTTTTAGATGAAATGAAATTTGAAATAATGCTGTAGTCTTGTGGAGCAATTCCTTTTCTGAAATGAAATACCCCACTTTCTCCCACCCTGTAGTTTCCGGTCTTAGTAGCCGTTTTTGTTGATAGAAGAAGGAGGCTCTCAACAAGTCCCCCTGGTTCAGTCAAGCAAACTTAAAAAAACAGGGAAAATTATAATATTAAAATTAAGTTCACAGCCCATTAAATCCAAGTCAGTAGTTAGGTCCAATTAGTTTAGCCCTTGCAGCTTATATAAATAAATAATTAGTTGTCAAGTTTAATAAACCTCAAAATTTGCACACTGTACCTTCTTTCAATATCATTGTTTTAAGATTTTTCTGAGGTATATTATATTGTTGAAAAGCTTTATTTTCTGTCTTCAACCCAAATTTAGCTTGTTAGAAAGGTGTGGACAGGGGCTGGGTGGTGGCGTACCTGGTTGAGCATATATGTTACAGTACTCAAGGGCCCGGGTTCAAGCCCTCCGTCCCCACCTGCAGGGGGAAAGCTTTGCAAATGGTGAAGAAGGGCTGCAAGTGTCTGTCTCCTTTCCTATCACCTCCTTCCCTCTCAATTTCTGGCTGTCTCTATCCAATAAATAAATAAAGATAAAAAAATTTTTAAAAAAGAAAGATGTGGACAGATTTGTACCAGCAGTAGTCCCTACTCTGTCCTCTGCCCACCCTCCCCCCTTTACCCCCTCCTCACACTCAATTGTAGAGCCTCTCAAGTCTCAGCTTCTGGAAACCAGGAACAGTGAATGATTAGTCTTCCATCATTCTGTTTCTTGCTAAACAGATTGTTAGATAAGGAGTGTTGTATTTCAGTTGGGAATTGGACAGTTGCATATTTTCACAAGCCAGATATTACAAACAGCAATAAAATATTATAAATTGTGGAAGCTTTGTTTTCTTTTTCCAGAAAAGTATGTTATCTAGGAATCAGTTACCACTGCTGTTAAATAATGCATGCTTCTTTCTCCCTTGGCAGATCCTTATAGATTTGCTCATCAGGGTTCATGTTGTGGTCTTTGTCCATACGTCAACTATATCACCTTTCACCAGCCATGGTGACTGAAATCTTGATTCTCATTCTTTTCCCTTAGTGGTGGCCAATATTTCCTACAGCAGACTGGATTGGTATCTAAATGTATTGCTGTAATCTCAAACTAAATATGTTAATAATTGAACTCACGTTGTCTCATTTTCTTGGTATTTTCTTGGTGTTTCTCTTTTTTTTTCTCTTATTTCATACAAAGCAGGCAATAGCTTATATTACTTTATACCTTATGAATGAAAATGTGTCAAAACTGATCTCTTCATCATGCTTTTGACTGACTTTGCTCAGCACCTCTTTATTGCTTTTAGAAATGTTACAAGACATCTTACCTCATTTCTGCTATGGGCATCTGCTATTTTATTGCCACCTTTGGCATTATTTTTCCAATACATGTAGGATAAAATCTAAACTAAAATATTTAGTTCTTATACTTTTTCTCTTGAAGTTTCTGAGATTTAATTTCCCCATCCTGTTTGCTACCTTGACTTTGTCTTTCTTCCATTGTGTTTTCTTGCTTTGAACATGTTATTCCCTTTCTCTTCTGGAAAGACCTTGGGATTAGAGACTTTGCTTCTCTTGATTTTGAATTCCTTCCCTTACAAAAGTATTTGGCACTTGGCTCATTTTCAATAATTTTATTAGTAGATAAATAGAAATTGAAATGTGAAAGAGAGAATAAAATCCTCTGCCGAGAGGACTTATTTCAGAATATTTGGTTTTGAATGTTTGTTTGTTTTTTTGCAGTAAGATTAACTCTACTGTGTTTCTAAAGCCAAAGCCTTATAATTATAGTTTCTTTCATGTATACAGTGGGGAAATTCCTCTAAAAATTGGACTTCAGTTTTTTTTTTTTTTCCTGTAACAAGGGCATGTGTGTGTGCGATACTACTACTATGATAAAGAGGGAGAGATATCTCCCCACAGTACCAGTCCACTATCCTAGGTGAACTTCCTTTGGTGCCATGTGATGTTGGGGCCTCCAGCAAGGTAAAGTGTTCTCCATACTGGTGACTATTTCCCTGCCCCTAAACGGTTGGGCTTTGACATTAAGATGTTCTAATATCACCTCAGTACAATTAAAATGAAGTGTTTGTATTAAGTAGTGCAATCCAAAGTCACCAGAGAATGTCTTTTATAAAGAAACCTTTTTTTTTTTTTTTTTTTTAATGACAGAGAGAAAGATAAAGAACAGAGCACTTCTCAGCTCTGGCTTATGGTGGTGTTCAGGATTCAACTTGAGACCTCAGAGCTTCAGGCATGAAAGTCTTTCCATAACCGTTGTGCTGTTTGCCCAGCTCCTCCTCCTTCGCCAGTATTTATAATATATATATTTGTTGATCAACTTTTGTGAGTAGATAGGAGAGTTAGTGTATTTAAAGTATATCAGCTTTCATTGTAAAGTACATCACTCCTAGGTAGAGACAGAGAGGGAAGGGAGAGAAGAGAGAGACTATAGCACTGGAACTTTCCCCAGTGCTTTGAAACACCCATGTAGTACTTGGGCTCAAATATGGATCATATGTTTACTGAGGTACATGCTCTACCCACTGAACTATCTCTCCTGCCCCAGGTTTAAAATTCTTAGTGGAATTAATCATGCCGTTGCTTGCTAGACTTTAGTGTGTTTAATTAAAAGCATATCTTCAAATAGTTGAAATGACATACTTAATTTAGGAAATGGGGCTTAGGGTGCTGTCGTCCTTCTTTTTATTTGGATCATGAAAAAAGTTATCAAATTAGCAAGGAAGCAAGCCCATTACGAGTTGACTCAGTTGTGATAAGTAAATATTCTTGAAAGCAATGAATAGAAAAAGCTGTATTTAGAGCCATACATCAGCCTTTTCATCCACACTGAGAACTTGAACTATAATCAAAGTGTGGTGTGATATTTAAGAAATACAGATTATTTTTCTTTCTCCAATTACAATAAGGGCAACTTTTTATCTAGTTAAATCTAATAACTATCTGTGTAGTTCCTCTGCTGATGTTTTCAGGAAGTAATGAGTGATTTTACTGAGGCCGAATTAAGTCTTATAAATGGTAAAACCACCAAAGTTGGTGCAATTTTATTAAAAATCATCATTAATTTCTGGTAAAGATTATAATGCACTTCAAAGGGAATATAAGGCAGCTTACAGGTAGTAGGGGATGCTATTTATGAACAAAAATTAAAAAATTTATTAAGGCAGCCTCAGTTGCTCTACTTGTTGCAGATTTGTTGGAATTTCCTCACTTTCTGTTGGTAGTAGCTATCTGAGAAAGACTGATGGATTTTGATGAAGGGAATGTGGGTGTATGTGCACTTTATATATAGATGCATAGAGATCGAGAGATAATCAATTGGATTATCAGTGGACATAGATGTGTTTATACTCATTTTAGATGTGTACATGCATAAAATGAGCACTGCACTTTTTTAAAATGTAGATATGGAACTGATTCTAGAAAACATTAATGCAAGTAAGTTCATTCAGGTTTATAGTCTTTCTATTTGAGGTTCTCTGTAGTGTCTCTACAGATGAAAACCACATGAATGGATGTTGAAGGGAAAACTTTTTCAGTAGGAAAAAAGTTGATTGTTTTTATATACAAAATTTTGAATAAAATTGGCATCTCTAATACAGGTTTCCCACATATGGATGGTAACCGGTATGCTTGTTTCTGATGAACTTCAATTGTAAGATTATATAATGGCAAGATATATTACATATAAATAGCTGAAGGCCATGTATGTCATATATAGTTTATCATGTCTTAATTTGTTATAGCACCATCAAATGTTGTGCAATTAAGAATCATTTTCCTAATTCTCCACCCCCAATTCATCTGTTCTTATAGTTCTTTACGTAGCCAAGAGAAGAGACATTTTTTTTTTGCCTTCACGGTTATTGCTGGGGCTCAGTGCCTGCAACATGAATCTACTGCTCCTGGAGGCCATTTTTTCCCCTTTTGTTGCCCTTGTTGATGTAGCCTTGTTGTGGTTATTATTGTTGTTGTTTATGTTGTTTGTTGTTGGATAAGGACAGAGAAATCAAGAGAGGAGGGGAAGACAGAGAGGGGGAGAGAAAGACACCTGCAGACCTGCTTCACCGCCTGTGAAGTGAATCTCCTGCAGGTGGGGAGCAAGGGACTCAAACTGGGAGAAGAGACTTTTACAGATGATATAAAGATGACTTTTACAAATATAGGCTTTTGCAGATGAAGTGATGTTACATTTCAGGTACCTTGGAGAAAAGAAAGGTGCATGTCAGTACTGTGTCAGGGTTGTTTTTCCCCCCTATGAATAGACATAATTCAAGACATAGTAAATGTGATAATATGGTTGCTGTTTCATATCTAGAAGTATTACCCTAGTTCAAAGGGTAGAATGATGAGATCATTTACATAGAGCATTTGGCTTCTTGACTCTTTTTAACCATGTGTTGGGTACTGTACCTCTAGATACAGAGTTCTCTTCATGTTCCATTTCTGCCTATTCTGTAGAACACTCTGAAAAGGTGGGACATTGCTGAGTGTGAAGGCCTTGGTACAGAGCTGCCAACTTGACAAGCCCTACCCTTTATCTCCTTGTATATTTTGTATTGTGTCAATATTATAGTACCTCTATGTATTATCTTATTATCTTCTCTAGATTAATACCCCTAGAAGCCTGGTGGTGTGCCTCTTGCCTCTAGATTCTTTTTTAAAAAATATTTATGTATTTCCTTTTTGTTGCCCTTGTTGTTTTTATTGTTGTTGTAGTTATTATTGTTGTTGATGTTGTCATTGTTGGATAGGACAGAGAGAAATGGAGAGAGGAGGGGATAACAAAGAGGGGGAGAGAAAGACACCTGCAGACCTGCTTCACCACTTGTGAAGCGACTCCCCTGCTGGTGGGGAGTCGGGTGCTCAACAGGGATCCTTCAGCTGGTCCTTGCTCTTTGTGCCACATGCGCTTAACCAGCTGTGCTACTGCCCGACTCCCGCCTCTAGATTCTTAAACCTCGCACAACCTGACTTGTAATAGACAACTGATAAATATTTAATAACTGTTCTAATCAATGCATAGTTTTATAAACCTGATTTTTCAACCCAAATGTATATGATCTTGACCATTTAAATAATGTGCTTTTAGTCTCATAAATAATGGTGTTATAATTGTTTATTAATAGAAGAACACCTTAGTGGGACTAAAAGTAACACAAATTTCAAAGCTCTAATTTTTTCCCTTCACAAGTAGAGGAACTCTGTTGAAATTTACATGGAATTAAAATAAACTTGTTAATATGGAGGAATGAATTCTCGGGAAAATATATACTTGACATTATTATTTGTCACACATCTCAAACATTTTAAATTTAGCAATATTAATACATATTATGCATATTTATTGTAGGTTGTTCTCAAAAGACTCTACTTGGTATGTTGAACATAAGAGCCAGAGTAGTTTACTCAGATGCTGATTATAAATTTATTGGTTGGATTGATTTGAATGATACAGCTTTTAGTCCAAATGGAGTTCAAACCTAAGCAAATATAAATAATCTAGTTGTCTGTGAATGCTGTGTTGTATGAATTTATGAGTTAGGAATTGAGAAATAGTAATTATCCAAAGGAAAACACTTAGTTTTACAACTTATATCAGTCTTTCAGCTATAGAACATATCTCATGGCTAATTATTCTTTTTTATTTCAACATCTCAATATTATTATGGCACTTAGTTTTTATGTTTCAGCTAATGTCCAATCTTCTTTGCTTTTTTGCACAAAGAAGCAACTATGTTTTTGCTATTTTTACCTATACTTCTGGCATTAATAACTTTAAAGCTACTCATAGAATGATAATTCAAGTATTTAATTTGTTTAGAAGTTAGAATTTCTCTAAAAAGTTATAACAGTTTGCTTTCTAGACACTGTTGCAGAGAGTGTCTTCTCACTATAGGTGAATACTTCAGGGTATTTAGACAAGTGATCTGGGCATTATTGACATTAATGCTGGGATTAAAATGCATAATCTGATAGAGTGACTGTAGTTTTAGCACTTAGCTTGTATTTTTATATGTTGTTACTACTACTATTATTATTGATTTATTGCAGAACCAACTCGTGTTCACAGGGAACTTTGATGTTTATAGGCTGACTTTTCATTCAAATGGTGAGACACAGAAAAGACAGAGTGGGAGATACATCCTAGTTCCCGAGCTTCTCCTGGTGCTGTAACACCTTCCATGTGGTACCAGCATACCAGCGTTTGATCTTGAGCTCTATTCTTGACAAGGCATTCACTAAACTTTTTAAATTCTTTTTTTCCATCCCATATATTCATGTTTAACTCTTCTAATAGTACTAAATACAAAGACCTTCTTTTTTCCTAGTCCCCAAACAAGAAGTATGAAAAGATAACATTAAGGAGTTCTGTAATTTATATAGTCTTCATCATAATGCATTTTTTTGTGTCCTTAAACAAGTTGGTCAAGAATAATGGGTGCATTTTCTTCTATGTAATAAACAACATCTGGATAATGGATTATACTTGTCACAAGCTTAATGAAGAGTAAAACAAAAGTATTTGAGTGTTGTTGCTAACTCAAACATAGTTTGTAGCAATGCCAAGCCACAAAAGTCTTTGGGAATAAAGGCACTGTTATAGCTGAGGTTTAGTGTCCAGAACCATATTAGATAAAGCAGCAGAGTTACTTGGGAATATCAGTGAGCATGAAATTGATATTGATTTAATGCTCAAGAAAAAGTGTTCAGAAATCTGAAATGGAGTTCTAAATGTAAACTTGAATTCATTGTGGCTTTTGTATTTCGTCTGTTTTTCTTTGTCTTGATTTCTTCACCCAGTTTTTGTATTTTATATTCTTTGTGAAGCAAGGGTAATATATTACTAAATGTGTAAAGAAATAGAATTTATAAGATAGTGGTTAAGAATGGGAACACAGCATGTTTCTTTAAACTAAAAGATGATTGCTGAGATATGCCTGTCCAGGATTTAAGACTAAGCTTGAATTTCCATAAACCATACGATTGATTATTGCTCATTGTCTCTTCTTTTGGGATTAAATCTAGGACAAATAAATATTTCTGTCTAAGTCTTCAATTGGTACTAAATAAAAAAACAATAATTGATAATGACAGTTTTTTAAATTTATGAATGTAATTAAAAGTACTCTTGCTTGCCCTGTTACAATTGATTTCTTTGAGCAAGTCTACCATATTTTAGTGTAATTAATAGAGGCCATAAATCCTTGCAAGCTGTTTCTGTTAATGACACAGTAATATAGGAACATGAGGTTTTAGGATGACATCCTGTTAGACATTTAGCTAAAAATCATTTGCACTATTTAATAACTGTGCCAAATGGAGTCTACTCCCAGTACATTAAAAAAAATTAAAACTATGAAAGTTTATGCAGTTTCCAAAAACTTTGTGTAATGAATCTGTACTTTTCCATAATAGTTAATAATGTTTTATTTGTAATTTTTAATATTTACTTATATATTCTCTTGTTGTCCTTATTATTTTATTGTTGTAGTTATTATTGTTGTTGTTGTTGGATAGGACAGAGAGAAATTGAGAGAGGAGGGGAAGACAGAGGGGAAGAGAAAGATAGATACTTGCAGATCTGCTTTACCGCTTGTGAAGCGACACTCTTGCAGGTGGAGAGAGATCGAGAGAGATGAGGAAGGCAGAGAGGGGAGAAAAAGATAGACACCTGCAGACCTGCTTCACTGCTTGTGAAGCAACGCTCCTGCAGGTGGAGAGCCGGGGGCTCGAACCGGGATCCTTAGCCAGTCTTTGCGCTTGCACCACCTGCACTTAACCCACTGCGCTACCGCCCAACTCCTTATTTGTAATTTTGAACTTAAATAGGAGTCAGATAGTATAGCTTTACTTGTCTTTTAGTCTACCTTTTTTTCCATTGAAAAATTTGTCATTTTCCTCCATGACATGTGGTCTAAATCTTTAATATTCAAGGGAGAACATACATTAAGAATTAGTAGTTAAATGTTTTCCATATCAAGTGATCAAGTTTACCATTTTATTATTCCTCGTAAAACCTGACCTCCCAGAAGAGGTCTACTCATGTAGACCTTTTTTTTTTTTTTTTTTTTTTTTTTGCCTCCAGTGTTATCACTGGGGCTTGGTGCCAGCACAAGGAATCCACTGCTTCTGGAGGCCATTTCCCCCATTTTTGTTTACCTTATTGTGGTTGTTTTTGTTGTTACTGCTGGATAGGACAGAGAGAGGAAGGGAAGACAGAGAGGAGAGAAAGATAGACACCCACATACCTCCTTCACCACTTGCGAAGCGACCCCCCTGCAGGTGGGGAGCTGGGGGCTCAAACCAGGATCCTTGGGCTGGTTCTTTGTGCTTTTAAGCCATGTGCGCTTAACCCACTGCGCTACCACCCACCCCCCATGTCAACCATTTTTGAGTTAAATGTTTTCTGATGAGAATTTGGTTTCTTGGATAATTTTCAAAATTCTAGGCATATGATTTTCTAACATCCTCCTTGGTTGAGGAAAAATTAATCCTTTCTTTGGACACAACCTTCTTTCTTCTTCATTCATTTTTGCCTTCTGCAATTCCTTTGTTTATTCATTTCATTTCATTTCAGGCATATATAGTCTCCTTAATTTTCCAAATGCACAAACTTATGTATTCCTCTTAAGAAAATATTTTTTTAGATTTATTTATTTATTCGCTTTTGTTGCCCTTGTTTTATTGTTGTAGTTAACAATCTTTGTCAAGGAGATAAAGGAAATAGGTCAGATATCCTGTTCATTGTATAGTTGAGAGATATTAAGAACTGTATCTCTAGTGTTCAGACTCCATTGATGCAGATTCTAATGGAGATGAGTGATGTACAGTCCTTATTATATATACTATACTAATTAATATCTATGCATATTCTCAGAGCTATTCAAAACCTTACATGTGAATGGCAAGCATACTTACTCATCTTTGTGTAAAGTCTATTTGCTTAGAAGCTAGTATGACCTATTTTTTATTATCATTGACACTCACTCAAATGTGCTGAGATTGTTTGCAAAGCTTCATCAGTAAAATAAATAAAAATTTTATATGTGGCCAATGCAGATCTAATGTTAGTAACTTGTGCTTAAGTGAAAAGTACTTTTGAGTTTGTTTTGATTTGATATTGAGAAGAGTCTAGAAAGTATTCATTGAATTTAACTAAAAATTTTAGCCTCAATATAAGTCTAATGGTCTGTATGTTTAAAACTTGTATTACTATTCATGACAATAAGTTTTTTTTTCACTTCATATTAAAGACAGCTGTATCTTGATACTTTTTGACCGCATGTGTTGTAATTTAATCTTGCTTTGACTAAATATATTATTTGGGGGTTGGACTTTCATCATTCTGTATAATCAACAACCATCTGTCCAGTTTCCTCCCTGCCCAGAAATTCGTTCTACCTTAGTCAAATCTGAACTTAAATAGAATTGAATTCATCTCTACAAAGGACTAACTCTGTAGTGAATAGAGAGTTCAAATTTAAAATGAATGCTCAATTTAGAGTTGTATCCTATTCTGAAAATCTGTGATACATGATATAAATGAGGTTGTTATTACAGTTTGGTTTGCTCTCAAGGCTTATGGAAGGGTAACATTTTCACTATTCTCACATTGTGCTTTAGTGAAGTAAATTTATCCTCATGAATTTGATCTTTAGAATTTCTTAAAATAATCTCCAATTAAATCACTTGGATAAATTCCACCCCCTCTCACATTCTTTCTCTACTTACTTCCATTTTCCATAAATTATTCTGTTTGATTTTGATTGCAATCAGGCAGTTATCTTTTGAAAATTAAAGTAGACCTGCCAATAAAGAACCACCTTGGATCAGTGCATAGAAGACATTGAAGTCAAAATGAGTCTAAGTGAACTCTCCTAGCTGAGGAGTGACAGGTGTGCCTTCTTTTGAAGAAATCTTACCCATCCACAGAGCAAAAGCAAATATGATTTTCATTCTTTATGATTTTCTTTATAAAGGTTTTGCTAGACTGAATAAAACCCCTTCCCCACACATGCACAAAGATGCCTAGGTCTTCTATTATTATTATTTTTTAAGATTTACCTTGTTTTAATCACATGCTATATATCTGTATATCTGTATCTATATATCTAACTATACACACCACACACAAGTACTCTCTCTTCCCTCCCCACCCACTCACATTTGAGAGACAAAGACAGAGTAGAGTGTAGGTCCAGATTCAGTGCAAAATGCCTAGGTCTTAATTCTTCAAACCTGTGAGTATTACCTTACAAGGCAGAGAGTAATTCTGTAATTCTGCATGTGAAACTAATTACTAATTAACTGATCCTAAGGTCAGGCAAGTATTCTGGAACACCCAGGTGTATCCAGTGTAACCACAGAGGTTTCTACGTGAGAGGTAGTAGACTACTATCAGACTGGTGCAACCTAAGGAAGATTCGGCTTTATTTTTGCTTACTTTCTAGCTCAAAAGTAGGTTCACATTCAAGGAATCTGAGCACTCTCAGAACTTTCTCATATTCATAAAAGGCAAATGCCACCTTGCTGACATCTTAATTAACAAAGTAAGACTACTGCTGAACTTCTGACATCTAATATACTAAGGTAATATTTTTAACTGTCTTTTAATTTTTTGTCTTTGCTGTCTTAGCACTAATTCTGTGGCAACCAATTATATGTTGAAAGGGAACTAATATCTACCTCAATTTTATTCACTGCACCCTGTTTGGTCTCAAACTTAGACTCCTATGCACATCTCTGGTGGTCATCTGTGTACCCTTTACCTCTGCTTCTACGAAGAAAAACTTTCCGAGTTCCTTTAAGCCACTTATTTATTTGAAAAAAAATCAATTGAGTTCATTCCTAGTGACAAAAATAGTGGTCACAGTACATTGGTTATGTTGGATCTCAGATGGAAATAGAAGAAAAGTAAGTTTAGGCTGTCAATTCAGAGGTATTACATCTCTAGGAAAATGAGGGAGAGGAAAATTATTATTTTTTATTTTTTAAGTAAAATTATGTTGATAAATGAAAATGCTACTTCCTCAACCTCTAAAAATCTGCAGCACACATATTTTAGGATGTAGCATATAACAATAGAAGTGGTCTCCAAGTGAGCTATCCAGGAAGGCAAACTCAACTTAGCTCTAAACAAGGTATTGTTATCCTTGAAAACTGACTCTTGTATCACCCTTGCAGGTCTCATCTCTTTCAGCAGTCTATTCTTTTCTCCCCCTAACTAGCTTAAGAAATCTATACTTTTTGTTCTTGTGTTATTTTTATAGAATAGTTCAAAGGAAGGCTGCATTTGTTTCAGTTTGCTGATCTGGTTTCTATTGTCAGCCTTAATAAAATCCCTTCTAGCCCACTATGATTGTATAATATCCATATACAATTAAATGGGGCAGTTTTAATTTGGAAAATTATTGCTTATAACACCAGTTATCCTTTGTTACAAATAGCTGGTCATTATTAGTTGGCCATATGTAAGCAAGCAATTTTGTTTGTTTTCAACATTATTTTCCTCTTAACCTTTTTCTCAGCTTGTATTTCCTAAATTGACAAGTGCACATTTAAAAATACAACTAGCCATCATGAGAATTCCACAGTGTTTATTGGAATCCCAGAATGTTATAACAGGTTGTGTGGTACAGTTCAAGAATTAGGAACGTGTCAAGTTTCTCATTCAAATGGAAATATGACTATTGATTTCTGAGGTGGCAGACATGCCAGGGCATCCCAAATATCAGGATATATCTAAGGCAGATTTGTAGAGAGGAACAGTTGTGCTGGGAACTCACTGTCATCTACAGAAAGTGGATTGTTTCTGAACTCCATGTTCTATATTTTATGTCACAAAATTTGGGAAGTCAGTGAAAATGCATTCCTCCTAGATGTTCTCTGATAAACAGCCCCTTAAATGTAATATATGTGGAATATAAATAATAACTCTAGTTGTTGGAGATTGACAATTGAGCGGACATTTACCAAAGAATCACGTATGAAAATGCAGAGAACTTAAGTGTTATGAGAAATGTGTGGCCAAAATAATTTTCTTTTTTCAGTGGACTATCTTTTATGTTTTATGGTACTAGAGAATACTTTGCTTTCAAACACATTCTGGCTATTGCATTTGTCATGATCTTAATATGACTGACACAATGAAAAGTGTCAGCTGGTACAGTTTCTTTCAAAATATAAAGACTATAGCTGGCTTCTTCTTTTTGTCCATTCCAAAGATACTGTGGCTAGCCTAATTTGTACGGGCCCACTGGATCATGCCTAATTGAGTTAATGAAGCTCTTCTGTAACAAGAACCCTCTAAAGGAAAATAAAAACACAGAATGAAATTTCAGCATGCAAATTAGCCTAGCTTTGCTGGCTTTCATTCTCAGGAGTAGAAGATAGTAAAAGAAAATCCTTAAATAAAAGCCAATTACACCACATAGTCAAAGATCAGGTTTATCTAAAATTGTCACCAGGGAACTTTACATGTTCTGGGGAGGGCAACCCTGTTACTAGTAGATTCTTGGCATTTGACCTATCCTGGTATGTAAGAAGCTATCATTTACTGCTTAATTGTAGTAATTGAATAATTTAAAGAACTTGTTATGTTTTTTTTGGCATGGGTGGGGGAGGGCTAAGCTTGATCATGTGTGATTTTTACAACTCGGGTACTTTTTATTATTATTAAAAAAGAGAGGGTAAAAGAAAAACATCTGCTTTTAAACCAGTCCAGAAGATGTAACTGAAGCAAGTATACCGCCTAAAAACAATTTGTGACTCCAATATGAATGGGTTTGAAGAGACTTATGGAAAATCAGTGCTCCATATAAAATGTATATATTTTTGGGAGTCGGGCTGTAGCGCAGCGGGTTAAGTGCAGGTGGCACAAAGCACAAGGACCGGCATAAGGATCCCGGTTCGAACCCCGGCTCCCCACCTGCAGGGGAGTCGCTTCACAGGCGGTGAAGCAGGTCTGCAGGTGTCTATCTTTCTCTCCCCCTCTCTGTCTTCCCCTCCTCTCTCCGTTTCTCTCTGTCCTATCCAACAACGATGACAACAACAATAATAACTACAACAATAAAACAACAAGGGCAACAAAAGGGAATAAATAAAATAAAAAATATTTTAAAAAATGTATGTATTTTTAAAAATAACTTTATTATTATTATTTAACACCCCCCACCCCTACCCCAAAACACTTATCATCTCTAGCTTAAGATGGTGCTGGGGATTGAACCTGGAACCTTTAGTGTCTCAGGCCTGAAAGGCTTTGTGCATAACTGTTATGATATCCCCCAGCACTATTATGATTATTTAAAATTAGCACCTAAACTTATATCCATAGCTTATTTCTGAATCTATTATTACATTAAAAATTATATTCTTAGAATAAGGGAGATAGCATAGTACTCGTACAAAAAGACTTTCATGGTTAAACCTCTGAGGTTCCAGGTTCAATCACCTGGAACCACCTACAATCAGAGCTGATTAATTCTTGGGAAAAAAAAAGTAATGATAATTAAAGTAAAATTTAAATTGTCGTTTGAGGAAAAGACCATAGTACAAATAGTACAATGAATTTAGAATATGAATAGAGTCATAGCAACGTTTTACTTGTATATTTAAGGTGTGTCTTAAACAATAGATCTCTCTTTTTAAAAAATAATTATCTATTAGATAAAGACAGAGAAATATCAAGAGGAAATGGGGAGATAGAGATGGAAAGAGACAGAGAGACACTTGCAACACAGCTTCACCATTTTTGAAGCTTACCCCCTGCAGATGGAGACTAGGGGCTTGAACCTGGTTCCTTGTGCATTGTAATGTGTGCACTCAACCAGGTGTGCCACCACAGAGCCCCACACTAGATCTTTTTAAGGGAACAGGGAGATAGTTCACCTAGTAGACCACACAATTAACCATGCCTCAAAATTACTACCTTGTTATGAGACCTTTTTTTTGTTTGTTTTAACCTGGGATTGTTGTTAAGGCGTGGTGCCTTCCTGACAATCGCACTGCTCCAAGGCCTTGAACCTGTGTCCTTAAGGATAATGTATGTTCTATTGAGTGTGCGTCTGCCTGGTCTTTATGATGTCTTTTTTTTTTCCCCTCTAGGGTTATCACTGGGGTTGGGCCTCAGTGCCTACACTACAAATCCACTGCTCCTGGAGGCCATTTATCATATTTTTGTTGCCCTTGTTGTGCCATTATTATTGCCACTGCTGTTGTTGCACAGGACAGAGAGAGATAGAGAGAGGAGGGGAAGACAGGAGGAGAGATAGATGGACACCTGCAGACCTGCTGTACCGCTTGTGAAGTGACCCACCTGCAGGTGGGGAGCTGAACCAGGATCCTTATGCCGGTCCTTGTGCTTTGTGCTATGTGCGCTTAATCTGCTGCGCTACTACCTGGCCCTCTATGATGTCTTTTTTTTTTTTTTTTTTTTTTTTTTTTTTTTTTTTTTTTCCTCCTCCAGGGTTATTGCTGGGCTCGGTGCCTGCACCATGAATCCACCGCTCCTGGAGGCCATTTTTTCCCCCTTTTGTTGCCCTTGTTGTAGCCTCGTTGTGGTTATCATTATTGCCCTTGTTGACGCAATTCATTGTTGGATAGGACAGAGAGAAATGGAGAGAGGAGGGGAAGACAGAGAAGGGGAGAGAAAGATAGACACCTGCAGACCTGCTTCACCGCCTGTGAAGCAACTCCCCTGCAGGTGGGGAGCCGGGGGCTCGAACCGGGATCCTTACGCCGGTCCCTGCGCTTTGGGCCACATGCGCTTAACCCACGGCGCCACCGCCCGACCCCCCTATGATGTCTTTTTAAACTGAACAAGATTTTTAATTTTACTATAGTCAAAAATGTCAATGTTTCTTTATAATTACTGGCATTTGTATCAAGTTTCAGAAATTTTCTGTGTCCCATGTTCATAAACTATTCTAGAAGATTGATCACATTTACATCTTGAAGATACCAATTTTTTTTCTCTTGATGTGAAGTGGCTTTGTAGATTTGATTTTTCATGTAAATCTATATCTGTTCTAACACTTTTTATTGGCTATCTTTTCTTTCTTTTTTGACTTGAAATTTTGCTTGTTTTATCACCGGCCCCATGCTTATATGCCTACACTGTTCCTCTCCAGGCAGCCATTTCCTACCCACCCTACCCACATTTTTTCCTCTTCTTTTTTACTGTGTGAGACAAAGAAATGGAGGTAGAGAAAAGGTGAGATAGACACCTGCAGGAATTCACATGAAGCTTTCTCCTTGCAAGTGTGGATCAGGGTCATGAACCAGGGTCCTCATGCATGGTACTGTATCCTCTCTGAACAAAACAAGTTTAATTGCTGTAATTACTATACTGTTTAGGATTTTTTTTTAATTCAAATGATTATGTGGTCATAGATTAACTTTTTTCACATTGTGGCATCAGAGCTTTTGGAGTCATATATCATTTTTGAATCTATCTTCATTTATGTATGTTACCTCAATTCTTATGATTATTACTCTTTTTTTTTGCAATATCTCTTTACTTTTCCAAAAACAAGCCTTGCTTCTTTTTTTCACGTCTACTGATGCTAACAATATGTTTACTCTAAGTATTAAGAAATACTTTATACTTTAACTTCATACTAGATACAGTCAAGATGCATTTGTTAATGGAAACCCCCACTTTTTTTTTTTTAGTGAGTTTCTTGTTGCAGATTGGTGGAATTACTCAGTGACTCTGTAATTCCCACAAATACTGATAAATGTTCATAGTTACCATGGGGTTGAAATCTGATCGTGTCGCTGCCTTGTTTTCACAATTCTAATTTACTAGTGGGATGGAAAACATACTGTTTAACATGACCCCTATTGATGCTACCCACCTCACCAGCAGTTTGTCCCACCAAGAACTCTGTCCACTCCCAAAATGTCTCTGTTTCTCCCAATATGTATATCCATGTGGTATTCCTTCTTTTCCTATATAAGTTAGGAGAGAGAGAAATTGGGTGGGAAAGGAGAAATAGAGAGGGAGAAAGATAGGCGTCTTCAGACCTGCTTCACCACTTGTGAAGCATCCCTCCTGTAGGTGGGACCTCAGGGGCTGAACCCAAGTCCTTGTACTTGGTGATATGTACACTTAACCAGGTGTATCACCAGCCAGCCCCTCAGCATGATTTTCTGTTCTTCATTTACATCGCTGGTAATCCTTTCTTGTCAGTCAGTTCTTTTCCTGTCAGTCAATTCCTTTAGCAGATCAGGTCAGTACTCTGCTTTGATCAACTAATATCTTGATAAAAGCTCTTGCATTCTATTAAAAGATTTTGGTTTGCAGCTATTTATGTTTTCCTTTGCTCCTGTAGAATATGAATTTTGTGTATTAGGGACTTTAAGCTCCTCCTTTGCCTGGAGCTTGTTAAAATGATCTTCATGAGCAGATGATCAACAAATGTTAATATGAATGTATCCTAAGTATAGTATTAGTACAGACATAAAATGAAAGAGTGTATTATAAAGAGTAATCCATGTAACAAGTAAAATGGAGAATTCTTCAGAAGTTTACAGTAGTAAAAAATAGTTGTATGCACTCTTTTTTTATATAGGTAATTGCATATCAGTACAGCCTGTCCTTTTGTTTCTTTGATGTATGTGATTAACCAAGTTATTAATGAAAGTTTAAAATCATTTCCTATATGCTTTATGACCTACACATAAAAAGTGATGTCTCTGGAATGAGAACTGGGTTCTGTGGGACAATTCTCTTTCTTGCAGCTTACATATCTAGGCATATAATATTATCTCATCATGGATTCAAGTTGTGGAATGATTGACTCAGTCACACAACACTTATCTCCTTTTTCTAAAGGACACTGAAGTTGGCAGTTACATTTTGCAAGGATTTAATCTTTGCATATACTTGGTGTTGTTACATCTACTATAATAATTTAAGTGCATAATTTCTCTTAAAATTGATGATAGCATGAAACTAATACACTGTAGTTCTGTAGTTGTTAAATAAATAGTGAGACCATTTAAGAGACTAGTAAATTATCAGTATTTAAAATGAATTAACTCTGGGAAAACTGAGAAATGTTATGCATGTACAAACTATTGTATTTACTGTCAACTATAAAACATTAATCCCCCAATAAAGAAGTTTAAAAAAATGAATTAACTCAGGGCCAGCTGGTGGCACACCTGGTTGAATGCACGTTACAGTGCACAAGGACCTAGGTTCAAGTCCCCCGGTCTCCACCTGCAGAAGGAAAGCTTTGCGAGTGGTGAAGCAGTGCTCAGGCATCTCTGTCTCTCTCCCTATCTGTCACACCCTTCCCTCTCTATTTCTGGTTATCTCTATTCAATAAATAAATATAATAAAAATTTTAAAGTAAATAAAATTAATTAACTCTAAAATGTTAAGTGCTATTGTGTTGAATAAAATATTCTATAAACATAATTCTGTCAATAGTTTAAGTAAAATGTTAGATATATTATCTCCAATGAAAACCTTCTTTTAAGGATGCACACTTTTAGGCTGGGGAGGTAACATAGGAATTATGCAAAATACTTTAATGACTGAAGCTCCAAGATCCTAGGTTCAATCCACCACCACCACCATAAACCAGAGCTCAGCAGTGCTCTGATCTTTATTTCTGTGTTGTTTTCTCTGTATCACTCTCTTTAAAATAAAATAAAATTTATTATTTAAAAAAATAAATGCATTTCAGAGTAAAAAGTGTTGTATCTAAATGTGTTACATATTATGTATTTCCTTTCCATAAGAGAAAAATACATTTTTATTGAAGTCACTGTATGGTATATAGTATGTATAAAAATGATTATTTACTCTAAGTAAATAGTTATTTACTGGACATCTGTCCCAGTAAGATGCTTTTTTGGCAAAATGATTCCATATAATGTATTTCTCCAAATAGAGAAAAATTACCACCTTATAATATTTCCCTTTAGCTTAATCTGTATTAATATATATGCATATTTATATAATAAAGATCACTATGTTTCTGTTGCCCTATAGCTAGATAAAAATAGGACCAAATATAGTCATAAATTATTATGCCCTGATTTACAAAATTTCTGTTTTGACTTTAAAATATTACTTAGGAAACAACAAAAATTTAAAATTTTAGAAAACACTGGTAAAGATATAAAGTATAATATTCATTAAAAATTCAAGTTACGACCATACAGCAACTATCCTTTACCTTACAAATACTGGCATGAGTATATATCTTGGACTTCTGCCTGAAATGCAAGATTATTCTAACAAGCATGAATTGGCACTATAACAAAACTTAATATCATGTGTTTATAGTTATTATAGATATTGACATTTTTACAAACATAATAGAATCAGGAATTGCTGTGAGTATTATGCGCCAACAATTGGCTGGAAAGTGTGCACATTAATATTTAAGAGGAAAGAAAAATGTCTTCAGTAATCTTACTGCATTTCAGGATTTGATATTAGAATGATAGATAAATAATCTGTGCAAACATTACCTCCTTCAAGTTGCATGCATATTAAGTACTATCTATTACAACATTTGGGGATTTAGAGGTTATTAGGGATGTTTCATTTGTAAATATAAAATGACCCAAGTAATTTCCCTGCTATAATCTTTATAGCACCTTTCCTGTTTATCAGAACTAAACCCATAATGTAATGCTTTGAGGACCTATTACTATCTGGTTTTTCTGAGCACCTGGCACTATGATTAGCAACTGATAACATTTCAAATATAAACTTTAGTTAATGCATTTACAACTCTGATTGTCTCAACTGTTAACTGTTTTTGCAGTTTATTCTCCATTTTTCAAAGGGAACTGTTCTTTTTCCCTTTGAGATTTATTCTTGGGCAAAATGTGTGGTTACTTGATTATCTTATATTTAATAGAGACTTCGTGAATTTCTGAGCTTCATTGCTGCCAACAAAATAAAAAGATATATCTTTTCTGCGGCCACTGTTTTTAAAGAGACCAGTGTTCACATTGACATTATCATTTGGTAAATGCATATAGGATGGGCAGAGGAGGACAGAGTAATAAAGGATGTTTTATGTATCTAACTTATTTGAAAAATAGAGAGCAGTAGAAAAAAAATTCATCAGTACATAGGAATTGCATACTAGCTGCTCCAAATGGAATTATTTAATGAATTTACTAGACTTTTAAAATTGAATCAGTGGTTTTTGGTAAGCCTGGGTCTCAGGCATGTGTAATTTTACCCTCTCTAGGCAACTTGCATGGAAAAAAGAGAGTGAGGGTATGATACTGTAACTGTATGATACTGTAGCACTTCTTCCAATGACATAGTAACCCTCATGTGGTACCAGGTTCAAATCTGGTCTGGACACATGGACACATTTCATAGTGGGTGAGTAGTTCTCTGTCTCAGAATCACTGCTTATTTTGTTAAAACTTAAGGAGTTACAAGATTATTTGTTCTGAGAACTAAATTCAATCAAATCCTGTATGAAGTTTTCAAGTATTTAATAATTTATTTTCTCTTTCTCTTGCACATGTGCAATCTGAGTTAAGTTCAGGAAAACTCTGGTTGATTGCTGATAGCACATATATTTTAGAAACCATATTTTAAAATCCATATAGCTACTACATTAAAATCAGATTTCTACCTGTTTGTAATCTGAACTATGGGACAAGTATTATCAGAGTACAGTAACTATTCTTTTACCTAAGAATTAATTGTTGCTTTCATCAGTCTAGACAAATAGATTAATACATTACTGATATAACTTTGTAAACATTAACTTTGTTTTTGCTTGGTATTAAGTACATATAATTTTTGGATGGGGGTAGATAGCATAATGGTTATGCAGAGAGAGTGTCATGCCTGAGGCTTGAAAGTCTCAGGTTCAGTCCTGAGACTTTCAGTTATGCACCACCATAAGCCAGAGCTGATCAGTGCTCTGGTAAAATAAAATAAAATAAAATAAAATAAAATAAAATAAAATAAAATAAAATAAAATAAAATATGATTTTCTAATTAAAGTAAGGATGTACTTTTTTAAATTTGAGACTGAAGCCAGCACTTATATAAATCTGGAGTGAGTTACTTAAAGGAAGTTTGCAGTTAATTGGACAATTAATCAAATTTTAATAGTTGTGGAGAACAAATGAAAATTAAACCATGGGTGGATATTTATTTAACTGAATGAAATATATAAAGAAGCCATAGGAAACTATGTTTTTTTCACTGAAAGTAATAAATAAAATGTGGAATGTTTAAGAAGAAAAGTTCTTCTATCAGATATTCACCATCTTTTAGCTATGTAAAACATCTAATGATTGAATATTTTCTAAATGCTTTTTTAACTCTTGAGGCTATAATAATTTAGTGGATACTTTGTTATTTAATTACTCATTTTTGAAGGTAATTTTGAGGTTGTCGTGAACATTCTTATTATATTAAGTACATGTAGGTAGGGGATGCCAGTTGGTGGTCAAACAAGTTGCCATGCACAAAGATCCAGGTTCAAGCTCCCAGACTCCCCCTGCAGGGAGGAGGCTTCATGAATGGTGAAACAATGCTTAAGGTGTCTCTCTTCCTCTTTCCTATTCTATCTCCCCTTCTTCTATGAATATCTCTCTGTCCTATCAACTAGAAATAAAGGAAGGGTGGGAAGGAGAAAGAGAGGAAAGTTGGAAGGAAGGAACCATGAATACAGGATTGGTGCATTCATGGTTCAGGCTCCAAATCCTAGGGATAATCCTATGTGGCAATTAAAAAAAAAAAAATCTAAATAGATCTACTGCATGAGCCGTGTCAGTGCTTTGTTAATAGTAAGTAGTGTTACTTCTTAGAAAATGTGATCTTGGGGGAGTCGGGCTGTAGTGCAGCGGGCTAAGCGCAGGTGGTGCAAAGCACAAGGACCGGCATAAGGATCACGGTTCGAACCCCGGCTCCCCACCTGCAGGGGAGTCGCTTCACAGGCGGTGAAGCAGGTCTGCAGGTGTCTATCTTTCTCTCCTCCTCTCTGTCTTCCCCTCCCTCTCTCCATTTCTCTCTGTCCTATGCAACAACAACAACAACAATAATAACTACAACAATAAAACAAGGGCAACAAAAGGGAATAAATAAATAAAATAAATATATAAAAAATTAAAAAAAAGAAAATGTGATCTTTTTTTATCTATACTGTCAGTAATCCATTCTTATAGATTACTATAGTAATTAATGTATTAATTGTGATTCTTCTTAAAAACGATTCTTTTTTTCCTTGAGGTCAGTTGAGACCATATAAAGTCAGAAAGACTGAAATGTATGAATGGTATACTGTGTCTCCAGCAGTATCTGCTGATATTAATAGATTTTGTAATGGAAGTTGAGATGGAATTGGAAGCACTTACAGAATTTGACCTAAATGATTTTTATATTGAGGGGAAGTGGATGTCTTTGGAAACCTCTGCCAAGGAAAGATATGGGTGAATGATTTTTATAACCATACTAGACTCTAAATGAAAGTTAAAATATGTGTTTTGCTAAGCTAGTGCAAGCATAGATTTTCAAGTTCTACTAAAATTAAAATATAAACAAAATGTAAATACTGTCCCCACTTATATTTTGGTCATAAAATTAAATAGTAATTAGAAATTTGCAAAATAACAGTGTTTCATGAGTATCCCAACTAGGGCCATATCTTAGCAGAGATACCAAATAGGATGTGCATGTGAAACATCTTAGATTTGATCATTAGCATCATCAATAGTAGCTTGAGCTAAGTGGTCATCTGGTTAAATAAGTAAGTACCCCTACAGTGCCTTTTTATTATTCTGGTGAAAATTGTGCATATTTTTGGAAAGAGGGAATTTATATTATTTACATATTAAAGGCAAAGGAAGTAAAAAGAAAGTCTATTTCCAAGAAATATACGAATATCAATAATAGTGAAGAAAGATGATTCTATCAACTTTTGAAATTGAAAGAAAAATGCATTCAGTCTAGTGTTAAGCTATTTTCAGTTAACAAGATTTCGCTAGCTGATCACCATGGACCCAGACTGAACTATGTTTAGAAGAGCAATTGTATTTCTGAATGACGTGACCCATGATCTTCATAATCTCCTGGCACTTTAGAAATCTTACTTTCCCTTCACTGTTGAAATATTTGTATGTCTAGGTTTTCTCTTTATATTATCTTTTCTGGCATAAGTAGATTAAATCTATTAAATAAATTAATATGCATATTGCTGTAGCACCACTTTTGGTTTATAAACCAAAAAATGCATAAATATGAACATGCATAAGAATGAAAAATTCGGGGAGTCGAGCGGTAGCGCAGCGGGTTAAGCGCATGTGGCGCAGAGTGCAAGGAACTGTGTAAGGATCCCGGTTCGAGCCCCAGGCTCCCCACCTGCAGGGGCGTCGCTTCACAGGTGGTGAAGCAGGTCTGCAGGTGTCTCTCTCTCCCCTTCTCTGTCTTCCCCTCCTCTCTCCATTTCTCTTTGTCCTATCTAACAATGACAACATCAATAACAACAACAATAATAACTACAACAACAATAAAAAGACAACAAGGGCAACAAAAGGGAAAATAAATAAAATTTTTTTTAAAAAAAGAATGAAAAATTTGGGGCCAGAGAGTGGCTCACCAGATTGAGTGTACATGTTATCATGCACAAGGACCCAGGTTCAAGGCCCCGGTCCCCATTTACAGGGGGAAATGAGCAATAAAGTAGTTCTGCAGATGTCTCTCTTTCCTTCTTTCCCTCCCATCCCCTCTCAATTTTTCTCTCTATCCAATAAATAAAAAATGAAAAATTCTGCAGGCTTCTAGAATTATCAATATATATCTAACCATAGCAAATAAAAAATGAACCTAGGATTATTATATAATTTTGAGGCACAGTTTAAAATAAAATTGTGGAACCGCTGAATGGCTTCCCAGAACATCATCTCCACCTCCATCCACTTCCACCTCTGCCACCAAAACTTGTGGCAAGGTCATTCCCAAGCTCATCGGGAAGCTTGTGGTCTTCCATGTGCCCACCTCCAATATGTCCATAGTGGATCTGTGCTATGGCCTGGGGAAAGCAGCTAAATATGATGACATCAAGAATGTGATGAAGCAGGCATCAACCCCCCCCCCCAAGGGCATTCTGGGCTACACTGTGGACCATATTGTCTCCTGTGACTTCAGTGGTAACAACCACTGTCTATCTTTAATGCTATATCAGCATTGCTCTCAGTGACCACTCTGTCAAGCTCATTTCCTGGTATGGCAATGAATTTGGCTACAACAACAGAGTGGCAGACCTGCTGGCCTACATGGCCTGAAGAGGAAGCACACCTGGACCACCTGCCCCTGCGAAAACTCAGAGGAAGAGGCCCTCAGCTGAGAGTCTTGCCCAACTCACACAACATTGAGGATCTCCTGAGCTCAAGATTCCATACCAGACCCCCTGAAGAAAGCTATTAGTTTTGAATTGCTTCATTCTAGAAAATACTAATTTTGAGGGAGCTGGAATTTTGTTTTTGCATGAGTTAGTTATACTGCTACAGGTCTATCTAAAAAAGTTGAGACAGACAGGACAGAGAGAAAAAGGAAAAGATGCCACAGAAACAAAGCCTTTCCCAGTGCAATGAGGTCCTGCCTTGAACATGGGTTGATCAAATTCCCTGTTTAGCTATCTTACTGGTCTCAAAATATTGATTTCCACGTGTTTTTTCAAAGACATTATAAATGGTATCCTCATGGATAATCTTATTTTATTTTGCCACCAGGGTTTATTGCTTGGGTTCTGTGCCTGCATAACAAATCCACCATTTTATTCTTTCTTTTTTTTTTTTTGATAGAGACAGAGAAATAAAGGTAGATAGAAAGAGAGACACAGGCCACGTGGTGGCACACCTGGTTGACCGTACATGTTACAGTGCGCAAGGACCTGGGTTCGAGCCCCCAGTCCCCACCTGCAAGGGGAAAGAAAGCTTTACAAGTGGCGAAGCAGGGCTGTAGGTGTCTCTCTGTCTCTCTCCCTTCCTAAGTCCCTCTTCCCTCTCAATTTCTGGCTGTCTCTATCCAATAAGTAAAGATTTTAAAAAAAAGTTTTTAAAAAGAGACAGTGCTCTACCACTTGTGCAGGCAGAGCCAGCGACTTGAAAGCATATTCTCACATGTGCTCTACTATACATGTTACCTACCACCCAGCCCACCATGAATAATTTTTTAATATTTATTTATTTTTAATTTTTCCCTGGAGAGTTATTGCTAGGGCTCAGTTTCTGTGCTACAAATCCACTGCTCCTGGAGGCCATTTTTCCCATTTTGTTGCCCTTGTTTTTACCTTTGTTGTTGTCTTCATTATTATTGTTGTTATTGCTGTTGTTGTTGTTGTTGTTGGATAGGACAGAGAGAAATTGAGAGAGGAAGGGAAAATAGAGAGGGGGAGAGAAAGATAGACACCTGCAGACCTGCTTCACCGCCTTTGAAGCAATCTCCCTGCTGGTGTGGAGCCTGGGGCTCGAACCTTATGCTGGTCCTTGCGCTTAGTGCCATGTGCACTTAACCAGCTATGCTAACCGCCCGACCCCCAACATGGATAATTTTTATGATATCTTACATACCAGAATTTTGAATAAGGTGCTCCCTCCCCAATATTATTGCTATTTGGTTGTTATCTAAGTGACTAAGTTGAATGTTCCACAGAATTTTAGAACTGCTCAATATAAAACTTTTAGTTGGAGCCAGCACTCTTCACTGAGACCTCAGACTGTGTATTTGCCAGGTGAGGCTTGTGAGTGATAGAGAAAATGTTGGTAGGAATATCTTAAAGGAGAAGTTTACTAATGACATGAAAGTACAGCTTGCTCAAATCTCCTGATAAAAAGCAAATGGTGTTTATTGCTCCAGGTGAAAATTGATAGATGGAATATGCTATGGAAACTCGTGAGCAGGAGCACTTTGTATATACCTATGGGTACTCTGTGGCAGCTTGGTGATTTTATGTGAGAGAGTGTGGTGCTTTTATGTGTTAGCCTGTGGAAATGATTCCACTTCTGAAGTGCTTCAAGAGTGTTTAAGTATAATGGGCTTTGTACTGCCTGCCTAGTCTGTACCCTGTAGAGTGCATTCAGCCCATTCAGCTTGAACTCCATTTTATCTAGCTCTTTATCCATTAATTTTTCCCTGACCTTGGGCATAAAATATATGCACTTTTTATGCTTCTGTGCTTTGTGCAGACAAAGAAGAATAACATTACCTATCCATCACCGTTATGAATGATACAGCTTAAAACAAACAGGTCAGAGACAGATATTTTAAGAGCAGATTTGTATTGATTCCATCACAACATTGAGCTAAAAGGAAAAGGACTCAGACTATAAATGATGAAGCAAGTTTTGACAAATATCCTTAAGTATGCAGGTCAACTTAAGTGTGTAGCTCTAAGGGAGTCTTTGGTGAGAAAATGTCATTATTATTAAAATACACCTCCTTAAATGTATTTATTACTATACTTGACACAGGAGGAAACACTTTGGTCTCAAATGTACAACAGGTTTAACGCAACCTTGTTTCACCTCAGTATGGGATTTATTCTTGAAAGCTTTTTTGTTAAAAGAAAACAGGGAAGCTTATTAGACCCCTTAATCTTTATGAAGTTGTTGCTTTGGAAATACGTGCACTACCCTTTAACTATAGTTGGTGGCTTATTTGTTTTGCAACATGCTTCGGGGCACATCTGTTGAAGCTTTTAAGTGTTTGTATTATGGCAATAGTATGATATTGGAGAACCCCCCTCACACCCTTTTACAATGTTTCTATTTAGGATTTGATGTTTTTGTTTTGTTGTTTACAAACTTTCATGTCAGATCAATCTGAAAATTTCTCTGGCAGAAGAAATTCATAAGATTTTTCCAAGGTTTTTTTTTTGCCTCCAGGGTTATTGCTGGGACTCGGTGCCTGCACCACGAATCCACTGCTCCTGGAGACCATTTTTTCCCTTTTTGTTGCCCTTGTTTTTTTTTAATCACTGTTGGGGTTATTGTTGTTGTTGTTGTTGCTGTCATTGGATAGGACAGAGAGAAATCCAGAGAGGGGGAAAGAAAGATAGACACTTGCAGACCTGCTTCACTGCTTGTGAAGTGACTCCCCTGCAGGTGGGGAGCTGGGGGCTCGAACTGGGATCCTTACACAGGTCCTTGTCCTTGGCGCCACCTGGGCTTAACCTTCAGCGCTACCACCCGATTCCTTTTTTTTTTTAAAGCATTGAAAACTTTAAAGTCTTCACCGTGAGGATATTATGTGATTGCTCAGTTTTGATAACTCAAAAAGAATGAACCAGCTAGATTGCAAAATATGATTCTTAGTTTTCATCTTTTGAAAATAAACTACCAATATTATTAAAGGAGACTGCAGACTGATGTATGGTCATGGAAAAAGGAATGATATTGGTGTACTTAGTAAATTCCTTTTTCTTTTTATGGTTATTTCAGGTGTGGCTACTTTAAGAAAAAAGAGAGCTTTTCTAAAATAAATAAATAAGTAAGCCTTCTTTGCTAGTTTGAAGTAGAAGTCTATATTGCCAGAACCATCATTTCAAATAGGTTGCAGGGTAATTGGCCACCTAATAAAACTTGGGGAGTATGGATGTAATACACATTGTTTTGCCAGTGATTTGGTCTTGCTGTCATTGTTCTTCAGTAAATTTCAAGGCATGCAGAGATGTTTCAAGTCCTTCATAGAAGAAAGGTGAAGTACGTTTTAAATAAGTGGGTTAAAATGACCTCTGTAGTTCGAAATGAAATACTGTGGTCTGAGAGAAGAGAAGTCTACATGTATAAAAGGAGATTTTGAGAACAGGAGGTAAAAATACTGGCGGCAAATATATTTTTTTGAAGTCTGATGTGTTTCTAAATTTAAGCAATTTTTTTAAAATTTTCAATATTCATATATTTTATTTTAGCAGACAGTCTCATAGTTCTGTGGGTAGTCTGTAAATTCTCACCTACTTTGTGAGACTGTAGTTTTTGTTTTTCCTTTATTGGGGGATTAATGGTTTACAGTCAATATATGCATGTGTAACATTTCTCAGCCTTCTACATAACAATTCAACCCCCTCTGAGTCCTCTTCTGTCAGGACCTAAACTCTCCACTGACACATCCTAGAGTCTTTTACTTTGGTGCAGTACACCAAACCCACTCTGAGTTCTGCTTTGTGTTTTATTTTTTTGCTGCTGCTGCTACTGCTGCACCTTCTTCTTCTTCTTCTCCTCCTCCTCCTCCACCTCCTCCTACTACTTCTTCTCCTCTTCTTCCTTCTCCTTCTCCTTCTTCTCCTCCTTCTCCTCCTCCTCCTCTTCTTCCACCTTCTCTTCCTTCTCCACCTCCCCCTCCTTCTCCACCTCCTTCTTCTCCTTCTTCTTCTCCTTCTCTTCCTCCTACTTCTCCTTCTTCTCCTTCTTCTCCTCCTTCTCCTCCTTCTCCTCCTCCTTCTTCTTTTAGTGATTTAATAATGATCAACACATTGTGGGATAAGAGTGGTACAATTCATGCAGTTCCCACCACCAGAGGCCATATGCCATAGCCTCCATTGGAAACTTCCCTATTCTTTATCCCTCTAGCAATATGGACCAAAGATCTCTATGCGATGCAGAAGGTGAGAGGTCTGGCTTCTGTAATTGCTTCACCACTGGACATAGGCATTGATAGGTCAACCCATACCCCCAGGCTGATGATCCTATAGTTTTAATGAAAGTTTATTATTTTTAATTATGGGGTGGAGGGCTAATGGTTTATAGTACAGTTGTTGACACATGAGCCCAATTTTTCGTCTCCATGTAATAAGTGTTTGCAGAACACTCTCACTCCCAACAAAGATACATCTCCACCATCTTGCACCAGGATCCATGTCCTCTCCATCTTTTCTCTCTCTCCTTTCCTCAGACTCATTTACTTTGATTCAGTATACCACACTCAGTCCGAGCTTCACTTTGTATTTTCCCTTTCCATCCTTGTTTATTATATTCCACCTTTAAATGAGATCATCTGGTATTTGTCCTTCACTTTTTAGCTTATCTTACTTAACATCATTCCTTTAGGTTCAATCCAAGATGAGTCAAAGGAGATGACTTCATCATTCTGACAGCTGAGTTATATTCCAGTGTATGTATATACCACAGCTTTCTTAGTCACTTATCTGTCCTTGAGCATCTAGATTGCGTCCAAGTTTGAACTATTACAAATTATGCTGCTATGAGCATAGGTGTACATGGGTCTCTTTGGATAGGTGTTTTTGTTTCATTTGGATAAATCCCCAGTATAGCAAGTGACTTTATCACTTTTACGTTCCCTCATGTTTGTAGAAATAGTTTTTAAAACAGTCCCTGCCAAAGAAAAATATATTGGCCCATAAATGATACTTGATATTTACATTTTATATTCGTGTATTTCTTTGTAGTGGAGGTAAATTGAATTCTTTTTCCAGTGGTGATATTTTTCTAGAGCCAGCTTTCTTGGAAGCCTTGCTTATAAGCTTCAATTACATAATCTAGAATCCCTCAGAACCCTTCCTAATGTACGTGAAGTTTCATAAAGTTGATCTTCCTGTTTTCTTTGTTTGCAAACATTTGAGCTAGTAATCTCTAAATTTGTAATATATGATAGTTTCAAAGGGCCTATTTTCTTCTGTTAATATTAGTAATGATGAAGCTACATGGTTCAATTCTTCAAGAAAGCCACTTCAGAAATCATGCAGAATAATTAGCCATAGTTAAGACATATTTGAATGGTTTAACAGTTTAAAATCATATTTACTAGAAGAAACTAAACTTTTTGTGTTTTTTTCTCTTTCCACCGAGAATCTGAAGAGTCAATTGTATCCCCATGTGTTAGCATAAATTAGTTTACATTTTCTGTATAATGGCAGTATAAAATTAAAATGTAAAATGTCAAGGGGGAAAAATGTGAAAGGAAAGTGCTTCCTGGAATACTACCTGTGCTTAGGAAATGCACTTTAGATTCAAGTCTAATGCAATATGCTGCACTTAATATTTGATGAGAAAATGAATCTTATACTTTTATGAATAGTGAATTAATAGCTTATTACTTAAGCAACCAAATGTGGTTCTCATATGAAAAGCAGTGGTATAGGGAATTAACTCTTCTAGGAAATGATCATATGATAATATAGCAGTCAGCAGGGGAGGGGATCACAGAAAGGCATATAACCTCAGGATGACTACTTAGTGTATGAAGAGCCGTCATATATGTCTGTGCAAGTTATCAAGTCCTCTAGCACTTACCTTTTACCACTTCCTCTAAGTTCCTTTCTTTTTCTTTTTTCCTTAGTGGTTTAATATTGATTTATAAAATTATAAGATAAAAGGTAGATAATTTCCCACCTTTGCCACCAGCGGAGTTCCCAGTCCCCTTTGTAAGTTTCTATCAGCGTTGAATTTTATACTACAACCCTGTAGTTAACTCAGAATTCTACTAACAGGAAGCAAACCTCAATGTCATTTTCTAATCTTTCTCTCTTACACAGTTTCTAACTTGTCATAGCAATGGTTTTTGTTATTTTTCTTATTTGGGAACATTTTTTAGTGAAGAATCTATTCTAGTTCTAGAGTCAAATTTTGCCAAAGACTTTAACCTGTTGATAAATTTTGCCAGTTTCCATGATGTTTTTTTCCATCCTTGATCTTACGGTATAACTGGTATATGGAGAAAAAAAAATTAATTGTATAAGATGTTATTGCTTAGATCAAGTATTATTTATATTTATTTATCTATTTATTGCCTCCAGCGTTATCGCTGGGGCTCAGTGCCTGCACTACAAATCCACTGCTCCTGACAGCCATATTTTTCCATTTGGTTGACCTTTTTACTCTTGTTGTTATTATTGTTATTACTGTTGTTAGATAGGACAGAGAGAAATTGAGAAAGGAGGGAAAGACAGGGGGATAGAAAGATAGACACCTGCAGACCTGTTTCACAGCTTATGAAGTGACCTCCCTGCAGGTGGGGAGCCAGGGGGCTCAAACCAGGATTCTTAATGCTGGTCGGATTCTTACGCTGGTCCTTGCACTTCGTGCCAAGTACACTTAACCCAAGGCGCAACTACCTGGCTCCCTAATTATTCTTTTAATACTATGGGACTTTCCTACAGTAAGGAAGTATGTTAATTAACTAATTATACCTAGCTACTTATTTACATAAAGTAAAAGTTCTGTAGGAATTTGTTTAAATGCTTACATTCCACACACATAGTGTGTGTGTGTGTGTGTGTGTGTGTGTGTGTGTATTGGGCTGTTGGAAAGGTCATGACATATTTTTTGCATAGAAAAGCAGTAAAGCAGTAAAAAAGTATGTCATAACTTTTCTGACAACCCTATTGTATGGGTCCCAAATAGTGTGTGATAAGTGCATATTTTTACTTAGGTATAAATTGATACAAAAATGATATATAGTTCAAACTTGACATTTACAAATTGTAAATTAGGTGGGAAGTTTCTAAATAGTTTAAAATCTCTAAATGTGACAAATATAAGTATTGTCATATGAATTTTGGGTGAGTGTAGATTCAATAGTCTCCTCAGTACTTTTCATTATAAAACTGTTCTTTATGCAACCTTTAAATGACTGACACTTATAGGAATATCAGGTATATTATATATATATATGTGTGTGTGTCTGTGTGTGTGTGTTCAGGTACATATACTCATTCTGAATTTCTTTTTATTCTGTTAATAAATTTCCTTTATTTACATCTAGTATAATTCTTTTGTATATGTTACACACAAACCTTTAGGTCCAATGATACTTTGGTCTTCTAGAAACTGAACTCTGTTTTACTATAGTAGCTGTATCCTTACCCTTTTGGTGGCCTAGTGTACACAGTTTTAAAAGTCATAGTTTTTAAAAACAGTTAATTTTTTTTTTTTTGCTAAGATCTAGTTTGCTATAAGGAACATTCATATCTTAGACTGGCCATGGTGTATTACACCAAAGCAAAAGATAACGAGGCTAGGCATGGGAAGTGTGGTTCTGGTGCATCATAGTGAGCAAGGACCTGTGTTAGGGATGAGAACATTTTGCACATGCACCGATCAAAGAAGATGAAAGGTTTCACCCTCCTTTTAAGCATCTGTACTATAATTCATTGACCCTCCACTTCGCTGAAAGGAAGAAAGAAAAAAAATAGGCACTGCTTCTTCTCACATTTACAACAGTCTCAACGCCGCTTTCAAATCCTGATTTTAAAGAAAAAAAGACAAAAGTTTATTTTAAAGACTTTATGAAAACAGAAAATTCTTGAAATTTGAATCTATGACTATAGAATTCAAATTCTTTTATTTTAATTTTTTTATTTATTTAAAAAAGGAGACATTGACAAAACCATAGGATAAACCACACAATTCCCACCACCAGATTTCCGTATCCCATCCCCTTGCCTGATCGCTTTCCTATTCTTTATCCCTCTGGGAGTATGGACCCAAGGTCATTGTGGGATGCAGAAGGTAGAAGGTCTGGCTTCTGTAATTCTCTGCTGAACATGGATGTTGACTCAAATTCTATAGTCTGCATTTTCACTTGTACTTAAACCAGAGTTCTTAACATCTTTTCATCTGAATCAAGTCTATCAACTTAAAAGAAGACTGTAAAAGATAGAAACAACCTACTTAATACTAAAGATTTCCTTCTTAGCACTGGATAACCTGATATGAAGAACTTTTTTATATTTTTTTACTTTTTAAAAACAACATAAGTGCATCACATTTGGAAGTCTCTGTTTAACTTAGTCTCTACCGTGTATTATATATTAGTTTATAGAGAAAAGTAACTATAGGGGTTAAGCAGTGGCACATCTGGTTATAGCATACACATGACATTGAACAAGGACCCAGGTTCAAGCCTCTGGTCCCCACCTACAAGGGGACAGCTTCACGGGTGGTAAAGTAGAGCTGCAGATATCTCTCTGTCTCTTTCCCTCTCTATCTCCTCCTACTACCTCATTTTTTCTCTGTCTCTATCCTATAATAAATAAATATGTTATTAAAAAAAGGGAGAGAAGTAACTACAAAACTACACTCATACTTGATATTGCTGCATTGTTTGACTATAATTGATGCAATATTTTATATCTCTCAGGGTTTATAAACACTGTACCACATGTATTTTGAGGGCTTTTTATTCATTTTTGTATTAGTGATTTAATAGTGATTACAAGAGTATAAGACAACAGAGATATCATTCCATACCTCCAAAGTTCTGTGACATCTTCACCCCATACTCCCATGGTAAATCACCATAGTTCTCCCATGATCATACTTGTGGGTTTATTTTATTATCAGGTTCATGTGTTTCAGTTCTCTATATTTCACTTTTTATATTTATTTTTATTTATTTATTCCCTTTTGTTGCCCTTGTTGTTTTATTGTTGTAGTTATGGCTGTTGTTGTTGATGATGTCGTTGTTGTTGGATAGGACAGAGAGAAATGGAGAGAGGAGAGGAAGACAGAGAAGGGGAGAGAAATATAGATACCTGCTTCACCGCCTGTGAAGTGATTCCCCTGCAGGTGGGGAGCCAGAGGCTCGAACTGGGATCCTTACGCCAGTCCTTGCCCTTCATGCCACCTGCACTTAACCCGCTGTGCTACCACCTGACTCCCTATAGTTGACTTTTAAGTGAAACCATCCCATTATTTGTCCTTCATTTTTCCTCTTCCCTCTCAGATAAATGAAATAGTACTTGATTGCAAGAGAAATGCTGGTTTTTCCTCAAATTTTTAAAGAAAATTGAGTATCATTATTTTAATGGAAATGGAAGCAAGTTGCTTTTGAACTAATTGGGGGAAAAGATTAAATTTAAATTCACTATTAGATTGTAAGTAACCCTCGGGCTATCGTTTCTGTGTTTTATTTTTTGCCTCCAGGGTTATCGTTAGGGCTCATGCCTGCACCACGAATCCTCTGCTCCTGAAAGCCATCTTTTTCCATTTTTGTTATTTTTATTGTTTTTTGATAGGCCAGAAAGAAATTGAGAGAGGAGGGCAAGACAGAGAGGAGGAGAGAAAGATAGACAACTACTACCCCTATGAGTGCTTAAGCTGGTGTGCTACCCCCATTTCTGATTTTGAATGCTGCATTATTCATACTTACATTTAGTTAATATGTGTGGAGCCTGGGCCTTATGAATGTGTGATGCCCCATCCTACTTTTACTTTCAATTAGATTGGGAGGAAAGTGAACAACTCTGGAGCCATGCCCATGTCAAGGCATGCCTTACCCATAAACTATATCTTTGGCTTTCATATTTAAAGTTCTGAAACCCTCAACCACTATTTTATGGCCTACTGTCATTTTCTTTCAGTTTATCACTGCATATAAGCAATGATTACAGTTATTATAAGCAGTTGTTATAGATGAGACACAAGCTACTGTGGTGACAAAATTATTTTGAACTCATAAACTCACTGAAGGAAATGAACAATGATAACAGCAAAAATAAAATGATGCACATTTGTAGTAGACAAATAGCTTGTAGCAATAGACCAAACCAGCTGATTTGCCAGATTTGAAGGCTTCATTTATCTGACTTGTCAAGAAAGCCATTTAAAGATACCTTCAGGGAGACAAAGATCTGACACAATATAAAAGGCTATTTCTGGGCTCTCCATTAGAGCAGACCTGAAGATCTTGAGGCTTTTCAAGCTCTGTGCACATTATTGGGTGGGAAACCTGAGATTTAATATAACTTTGTTTCTTGAGACTTACTTGAGTAGGTTCCACACCCTAACTAAGGGTGGTAAAATAGAAGTGAACATGCCACTGTTAGTTGGAAATGGATAATTCAGGAAATTATCTTGTGTCCATCTGATTTCTTCAGTTTGGACAAGCCACAGTCAAACAGAATGCTAAGAGAAAAGATAAGGACATAGTTATTACTAACATGCATATCTCCTGTACACATGGCAGCGGTCTATCAAAGCCGAATAACTCACCCAATACATATCTTAGTCACCACAAAGAATGAGGGGAGGAAGGTCATTTAGGGGAATCTCAAAGGTACTATAATGGAAAGTATATACATGTAAATTCTGCCTTTTCTTAGAAAAGAGATAAGGGATTAGATCATTTGTCCTATGATAAGAACTGTTCATGACCTGCTTTTTTTTTTTTATCATTTTTGGTATACAGAGAGAAATATGACAGCACTGTAACCTTCTCTATTATAGTAGAGCTCCTTTGCCCATGTAGCATTGGAGTTCAAGTTCAGCCCCACGAATGACAAGAGGAACACCCTAAAATTGAACTATTCCCTCACTCTGTGTCTTTTTAGAAAGTAATTTCCACCTAGTCTCAGAGTTTCTCACAGGAAATAAACCTTTTGACAAAGTCTATTTTAGGGTTGTAAATTTTTGCTCTAATGAACATCTGGGAAGGAAATAGTATAGGTAATGGGGTTCACAGTTCTTCTTCCAGAACTCTGAATGAAAAAATATATCAGTCAAAATGGGGGCGAGGCGGTGTTGCACCTGGTTAAGTGCACACATTACGGTGCACAGGGAACCAGGTTCAAACCCCTGGTTCCCATCTGCAGGGGAAAGGCTTTAAGAGTGGTGAAGCAGGGCTGCAGGTGTATTTCTGTCTCTCTCCCTCACTATCTTCCCATCTCTCTCAATTTCTATGTCTCTATCCAATAATAAATAAATAAATAATATTTTTAAAAAAGAAGAAAGAAGATGCAAGAAAAAACTAGTTACCTTTAAATTGCTCTATTTACATAAGAAAGTATAGAATTTCTAAATTATGAGAATAATAAGTATTCAGCATTTAAATTTCAAACAGTCAAACTTCCTCCCCAGTGCCACTGAGTAATGGGAAGATATTCACAGAATGTGAGTGGTTAGTTCTTTACCATGGAGTAGGTCCCTAGTATTTCAGTTAGTGCAATCAAATTGGAATACTATTTATGTTCCTTATGTTCTAATTCTAAGAGTTATTGTGATAAGATCAGATTTGATTAGATACTAGCAGACCTGACATAACAACAGATTCATATCTTTTAAAAGATTTTTAACTCTCAGTGTGAGGTTTGGAATTTATGTAGTTTGATAAATTATTGGGAGAAGTAAGATCCTGTCAGTGTGTGTCTTATTCCATGACTGACTGGTATGAATTCCAAGTGAAGTGTGTAACTCTGGTCTGATTGTCCCTTGTAAAACTTTGAGATAACATCATGAAGCAATACTTTTTTCCTCTAGATGTCTATGACTGACTTTTTAGTATCATGTGAGAAGGTACCAGAGCAGGGAAAACTTAAGATGGTATAAACAGTATACATGTGAAAGGCAAAATGAAATCTGTAATGTGTGTATCTCCTCTAGGGCCTGACTTCCTTTCACTGTTCACCCTTTCTTATACCATGAAACTTTTCCTAATGAACATCAACTTTTACTGTAAGCTTTATACACCAATGTAATTAAAAGAATTTAAAGGGGCTTAAGTGTAGAGAGATGATAAGGATCAAATTGGACCTTTGTTGGACTGTTTACACATTCCTTTGGCTGCCATCTTTGCATAGCCATTGACAGATACAGTTTTGACTCTGAGGATTTTTTTTTATTATTATCTTTATTTATTGGATAGAGAAAGCCAGAAATCAAGAGGGAAGGGGGCTCTAGAGAGGGAGAGAAACAGATAGACAACTGCAGCCCTGCTTCACCACTTGCAAAGCTTCCCTCTGCAGGTGGGGACTGGGGCCTTGAACCCTGGTCCTTGTGCACTGTAATGTGCTTAACCAGGTGCGCCACCACCTGGCCCCGGCTCTTAGGATTTTGATACCACTTTCAGCCTCCTTCCCCATTCAGATGCTGCAACTTTAGCTTCCTCAGTTAGGTAGGATCTTTTTTTCCCCTTTGCCCCTTCATCAAAAACAAATCTTTAAGCAGAAACCCAGAAGCAATACCTGTAATTGAAGTCAGAATGGTCCCAAATATAACAAACCCTTGTATATATGAAAGTAGAATTCCTTGAAAAAGGAATGAGATGCATTATTGTGTCAATAATCAAATGCATATATTGCCCAATAAGAAAGAAATGTAAATATATACAGATTATGTAATTAGAATTTGTTAGCAGTTTCTGTTTTCAAAATTGGTGTGTGCGTGTGTGTGTGTTCTTGAAATAGCTCTGTTATCTTACTCATTTCTAAGAATTAGAAATTGCTGAGTATGGCAGATTTTTCTGTTGGTGGTGTTGTTAGTATATATCAGACATTCAACCACAGACTGTTGTGAAAGCATTTATAGTTAAGTTTACTTTGGGTGTTTTGAAACTGAATTTCAACCTTGACCCACAGTGAGTATCTAAACATGACACAAATTAGCTGTGGCATATGGTCTACCCGTAGTAAAGTTGAATGCCTTCTTAGAAACTAGACATAAATACACAAAATGCCTTTAATCTTGTAGAGACTTGTGAATAAAGTCTTAGCTTCATCTGTGACTAAGTTGTATAAATGACAGAAATCTTAAGCAGGGTAAGAAAGCTTGGAATTCTTGAATTCTTGCCTTCTATTCTGCTAAACAATGTAGTGTCCCAGATGTTTTCCCAAAGTATGCTCTACTCTTTCCAGATCATCCAAGACACATTCTTTAGTTCCATCTGTCTGTTTCACAAGGGAGAAATGAAGATGTCTATACAAATCTTCTCTGTCCCATTTCTGTATTCCTATGCTGCTGTGAAAGTGGCAGTAAGTCATGGATGAATCTTGGACTGTGTCAAGTGGAACATTTTCTCAGTTTTCTTGTTTGCTGCCCACTTTTGAGCCATCTGTTTTTTATGCTCATGAGCTTCCCCTGCATGTGTAGTCTTATCTTTGTCTCTCTGTTGCAGAAGGCAAATCCTTTTCCTTAAGATTTCAGACTTTCTGAATTGCCTGGCTATCTTTGCTTGCACATTTGGGAAGCATTTCTAAGCTGTGTCAGGAACAGAAGTAAAATCCATTTGGGCAGGTGGCACAAGGAAGTTGATGACAGCAAGACTTGCGATACCTCTACCATTCAAAACCAGTGACTTTTCAAGAAGACTGGCTTGAGGGTTTCACAATAAATTCTTTAGGGGTAATCACAATGGACTAGACTTACTATCATCAAAATCTTTTATGTTCATCCTCAGCTTTCCAAAGCTAAAGTAAGGGGGATTTTTAAAATTTTAATTTTTTTCTGTTTCCTTTGTCTTAAACTCAAGATAATACCTGCTTTTGTTCTACTCATTTAACATGCCACAATAGAAAGTGGCTTTAATTTGATAAAGTAAGATTTACCAAGTTAGCTAAAGTATTGAATAAGTTACTTTATTATGTGTATATAGATACTTAATGGTTATATTTATAAAATCTCCAAGTGATTTGATTTTAGTAGTGAAATTATATACTCATAGGTAGAACAACTGTACTTAAGCATTGCAGATTCTGATCCTTTCCACATAACACACTGTCAGAATGATAAAAACGTTTGTTAGCATATTATGAGGTTTGTGAACTTAAAAGTACTTCACGTATTTCTTTTTTTTTCATCTTTATTTATTTATTGGAAAGAGACAACCAGAAATTGAGAGGGAAGGGGGTGATAAGAAGGGAGAGAGAAAGAGAGAGACACCTGCAGCCCTGCTTCACCACTCGCAAAGCTTTCCCCTTGCAGGTGGGGACCCGGGGCTTGAACCTGGGTCCTTGAGCACTGTAACATGTACACTCAACCAGGTGCGCCACTGCCTGGCCCTACGTATTTCTTGATACAGATATTAGTTGGACAGTGAAAGATTTCTCTCTGAATTGTTTGTGCTTCCCAGCAGTCTTTACAAAATAATTACTTAGTAAATACTTACCTTCCTAAGTCTACCTCAACAGTTGGCCTGACACTGAATATCCATATATTAGCCTAATGAAGAACAAATGTTACTGCTCTTGGGATGGCTTCATTGTCAATCTAACCAAACTGCTTGCTGCTCATTTTCTGGACTAGTCCCATACCTCTCTGCACGTCCTGTATATTCTATACTTCCAAATTAAGTGTCTTGATCTAAAGATTATAGCTGTCTTTATTAAGTCTACAGGAGGTCACATATTTTCTTGCTTTGTGTTTCTTCACTAGAAAATTTTCAATATTAAATATATTACAATAGTGTAAAATGCTTATTCTTAATTTCTTCACACAGCCACATTAAATTTCTGGATAGTCCTCAAAATTTAACTCAAAACTAAAAGAAACAAAAAAATCTACCTGTTAATAAAACTTTACCTTTATCATCTTATCATCTTCTTTTTTTTAAAAATTTTTTATTTAAGAAAGGATTAATGAACAAAAACATAAGGTAGGAGGGGTACAACTCCACACAATTCCCACCACCCAATCCCCATAACCCACCCCCTCCCATGATAGCTTTCCCATTCTCTAGCCCTCTGGGAGCATGGACCCAGGGTCGTTGAGGGTTGCAGAAGGTAGAAGGTCTGGCTTCTGTAATTGCTTCCCCGCTGAACATGGGCGTTGACTGGTCGGTCCATACTCCCAGTCTGCCTCTCTTTCCCTAGTAAGGTGTGTCTCTGGGGAAGCTGAGCTCCAGGACACATTGGTGGGGTCTTCAATCCAGGGAAGCCTAGCCAGCATCCTGGTGGCATCAAAAAGGACAGCAGCAACAAATGCTGGAGAGGATGTGGGGACAGAGGAACCCTTTTACATTGCTGGTGGGAATGTAAATTGGTACAGCCTCTGTGGAGAGCAGTCTGGAAAACTCTCAGAAGGCTAGACATGGACCTTCCATATGACCCAGTAATTCCTCTCCTGGGGTTATACCCCAAGGACTCCATAACACCCAACCAAAAAGAGGTGTGTACTCCTATGTTCATAGCAGCACAATTCATAATAGCTAAAACCTGGAAGCAACCCAGGTGCCCAACAGCATCTTATCATCTTCTTAACTATAATCTGCAATCTTTTTCCCTTTGAGGTTAAGAGTACTGATAATTTTTGTCTAAAAATATATAATCCCCATCTCTTAAAGGGAGGATAGAAGTTTCAATATAACAACAACTCCCCACCTTATTAAAATAAGGTTTTATAACTACTGTGCTCCTATTAATACATTGTAAGAATGATGACACTTTCTGCATTTTGTGGCAATTAGAAGAAAATCATGTTTTACAATATTCAGGTCTTGTAACTGTCATAAAAGCATGCCTCAATTCCCCTTTCTATTTACTTTCTAAACCTCTGTCTTATTTATTATTTGTTCCTTGTGAGTGGTGTTGAAGATTGCATAGGGTGTATATCTAACAAATGACTGAAAAATTAAGCTATTTGTGAACTAACTTAGAAAGTAACCAATACATTCCACTTCCAGTAAAGTTAAAACAAAGCAAATGCTGCCCATTCCTGTGCCTTACTAAGTGACTCAGCCTCCACTCTTTGAATTCTTCCAAAATACTGAACATCAGAGTGATTCTACATAAATTATTTTTTGATTCCCTGGAAGCCTTTCCTATAATTTCATTTCCCTTTTTGCTTTTTGCTAACTTTTCCTTGTAAGTGGTGTAAGAGAAATTTTATCTTAATTTATTTTTATTTTTAGATAGAGTGAAAGAGACCACAGCACTGAAGCTTCCTTCTTCAGTGCACTGGGGGCTGGGCTTGAACCTGGTTTGCACAAATAGCAAAGCTACGTACTGTGTAAACTATTCTGCTGGCCCAGAATATTTTCATTTTTGCTAAAAACATTTATTGTGTTAAAATAATTACTTTCATTTTCCAATATTGAAGCAAACATGGGAGATCATATTATAACTAGGCATATAGGGCATTACATATAGAAGAAAAGCTGTGGGAATTGGGCGGTAGCAAGTTAAGTGTAGGTGGCACAAAGCTCAAGGACCAACATAAGGATCCCGGTTCGAGCCCCGGCTCCCCACCTGCAGGGGAGTCACTTCACAAGCAGTGAAGCAGGTCTGCAGGTGTCTGTCTTTCTCTCTTCCTTTCTGTCTTCCCCTTGTCTCTCCATTTCTCTCTGTCCTATCCAACGATGATGATATTAATAATTAAAAAAAGAACTAGTATCGCCACAGGCTCTTTGGAATATAACTAAAATATGCCTACCTATCTAAAAAATGGAGACCCCCCCTTCTCTTCATCTGCACTATTCCAGCCTTTAGGTTCATAGTATTTTTAATGTTTGGTTGACATCTGTGGGATGATTTAATAAGCCTTATTAAAGGCTATCTTTGTTTTGCCTAACACTTGGTTACAAGATTAACTGGCAGCCATCCTAATGACACTTAATTTCTATAGTTTATTTGAGCATTTATTGTGGTCTGGACCAGCTTAACTGATCCATATTGGCTTTATCATGTATTTCTGCTGATGTCTAAATGATATGGTATATGATCATTCGCATGTCTGGGATTTGGCAGGATTTGGGCTCTTGTAATAAAAGCCATTTAGGCCATATATCTCTGAAAATCTTTCTCACCTGTTGGTAACATATTGCTCAAAACAGCAGCCTCAATATCCTTTTTTTAATTTTAACATTTTACTTTTCTTATTTATTTGTTGGCACCAAGAGAAATTCAGAGGAGAAGAGGAGATAGAGAGAGACAAACAAAGATACTACAGTACTATTTCACCATTTGTGAAACTTCCCCCTTACAGAGCTACTGAGGACATAAATCCAGATCCTTGTGCATGGCAATGTGTATGCGCAACCAGGTGTGGCACCACCTGCCCCCTCCCCCAGCTTCATTACTTAGTCACATGCCAAGTATTTGTCTTTGTCATGATTACTGTTGTTTGATAACCTAAAGTAAGAGGTATATCAACTCAGAATTAAGACTTTATGGTCAGTTTCATTTTCCTACGTAGGACAGAGAGAAACCATGTATTCTGAAGGTTTCATTGGCTTCTGATTCTATATATGACCTTGTAAGAGAAGAGCAGTCTTACGTTCTCATTCACTTTTCTTGTGCATGCTACTCAACTCTTTCTCTTACTGCTGGGTTTCTTACTGTTTGGCCTTCCCTTAATTATCATGACTCATTATATACAGTTGCAAACGCTTCTAAGGATGCCACTTTTATCCTCTGAAGACTGCAGTGAAGAATGCTCATATCTAGTTTCCATGCACTTTATTTTTTGTTTTGTTTTGTTTTGTTTCTCAGAACTTTGGGAGTAGAGTACATACCACATCTTAGGAATATATATCATGTCCTTTGAAGAACAAAACTGCTTCACCATGTTCAGCGGACTAAGAAAAGAAATATGCTACCTTTTTTTTTCTTTTCTGAAATCTAGGCTATGCCTAAATACCACTACAGAAAGAATTTGGTGTTTTTTTCAATTGTCTATTGACCCTTCCTTTTCTGCCTTTCTTTTGGAGATTAGGGATTGGACTGGAGGTTTCAAAAGTTGTGGTGTATTTGTAATAGGTCAGTTATGTCACCTCTTGAATGCTGCATGGAGGTATCTGTGGCCACCACTGAACTGTTCAGGACACTTCAGAGTTTCATTTATTATCATTTATAGGGAGTAGACAGGTTGAAGCCATCACAAGTTATTGGTAATGAAGGTCTTCACTACATAAGAAATAAAACCAGGGAAGTCGGGCCGTAGCATAGCGGGTTAAGCGTAGGTGTCGCAAAGAGCAAGGACCGGCTTAAGGATCCCGGTTCGAGCCCCCCCAGTTCGCCACCTGCAGGGGAGTCACTTCACAGGCAGTGAAGCAAGTCTGCAGGTGTCTATCTTTCTCTCCCCCTTTCTGTCTTCCCCTCCTCTCTCCATTTCTCTCTGTCCTATCTAACAGTGACAACAACAATAACTACAACAATGAAAAACCAATAAGGGCAACAAGAGGAAAATAAATAAATATATAAAAAAGATTATTATAAAAAAAGGAAAAAAGAAATAAAGCCAGAAATATTTTACCCAACCCTATTGTACTCTATTTTATCTACACTTATCTGCTCAATTTATCATATGATCATTTTTTCACTGTAGCAGGCTTGCTGGATGTCATTCTTGTTTGACCTATTTGACAGTTTGACTGTGTATCAGTGAAACTTATGCTATTGTATCCTACACAAAGAGATGCTGCTTTTGTCCTTTTTTTGTTTGTTTTTATATTAAGGCAGACAGTGAAAGAGACCACAATACCATCTTTTAGGAGAAGCCCAAATGCTAACTTTCATCTTCTAAGACAGCAAAATAACTTCTTTAAATCTTTCACAATCTGACATTTTTACTTCCTTTTTTCCTTTATGAGAAGACTTATAATTAAACTGCCATCACCCAGCTAACATAGGATAATTTGCCCATCTCAGTGCCAGAGGATTAGTAACCCTAATTCTATCTGCTCCTTTGATTCCCTTTTACTGTATAACAGCAGAATTACAGACCCTGACAATTAAGATCTGGATATATTGGGAAAGCATTATTCTACCTAAGACACATAACTTTCTCCAACACGGTGTATGCCATTTCTCTACAGTTTTTCCTTTGATCTTATTGTTATTCCAAACACTATATATTTCTCTTTGCTCAGGGTTTCTGTAAATAAAAAAAGTATTCCTTAAGCGGAGAAAAAAACAACACTGAAACTTCCTTCAGTGTGGTGGTGGCCCAGGCTTGACCCTGAATTGTGCTGATGAGAATGCAGCGCACTATCTGTGTGATCTATTTTGAAGGCTGAGATGTTGCTTTGAGTGGTATTCAAACCCAGATTTTGGAGCATCGTGTGTTTTCAAAGTTGTATTATGCTTATGAACTCTGTAGTAATATTATTAGCAATTTCCATGGCGGGCCAGTTAATGATTTTCTATCATAATCATTTGTTTGAAAATGATCACATTATCTACCACATATCTATAAGTCATATATAAGGACTGGTTTATTCACTCCTGGCAGACTCTTTAAATTTAGTTATTTGTAGATAGATGGTGAGATAAGAGAGAAGAAGACAGGGAGAAGCTTTGCCTTTGCAGGTGTAGTGCATGTACTGGCCAGAGACTGAAACCCAGGTTCTCACTCAGGGTAAAGTGCATACTCTTTTAGGTAAGCAGTTAATTACCTGGTACCTGTTATGTTTTATTTTATTTATTTGTTTGTTTGTTTTCATTACTGGGGCTGTACCACTTTAAGGTAACTTTTTTCCCTCTATTAGTTTCTACAAGTTAGTGCTCTCCAAATGAAACATTTTAGTTCTACTTTCTTAGAAACTTGCTTTAGTAAGTTTATTGTTTTGATTTATGATAATTAAAACAACTTTATCTTTTCTTTTTTTAATTTTTTTTTTATTTAAGAAAGGATAAATTAACAAAACCATAGGATAGGAGGGGTACAACTCCACACAATTCCCACCACCCAATCTCCATAACCCACCCCCTCCCATGATAGCTTTCCCATTCTCTATCCCTCTGGGAGCATGGACCCAGGGTCTTTGTGGGTTGCAGAAGGTAGAAGGTCTGGCTTCTATAATTGCTTCCCCACTGAACATGGATGTTGACTGCTCGGCCCATACTCCCAGTCTGCCTCTCTCTTTCCCTAGTGTGGTGGGTCTCTGGGGAAGCGGAGTTCCAGGACTCATTGGTGAGGTCTTCAGTCCAGGGAAGTCTGGCCGGCATCCTGATGGCATCTGGAACCTGGTGGCTGAACAGAAACTTAACATACAAAGTCAAACAAATTGTTGAGCAATCATGGACCCAAAGGTTGGAATAGTGGAGAGGAAGTGTTGGGGGGGTACTCACTGCAAACTCTAGTGTACTTCTGCTTTCAGGTATATATTTTGCACTAGTTTATGGATACGTGTGAACATATGCTCTCTTTCACAGAACCTGGTCTATATCTAGGTTTTGGGACTTTGTTAGAAAGTGAACCACCTGGGATGGAATTAGAGAATACTATGAAAGGAAAGGTCTCACCCGAGTAATGAAGCTGAAGGGTTGTCATTCCACACCTGAAGTCTCTGGACACAATCTGAGCTGAAGCATGTTGAGGTGGCAATTGTTGCGTTGATTAGGTTGTGATCGGCAGATGCAATATTATTTGATATGGATTGGGAGAGGCATGCGGGAAAGTGGGCCCTATCCTAAGGTTCCAGGACTGGGGGAAATGTAGGCTCTATAGTGGAGATGTGAGGTTCCTGCTGTCTTTTGGTTCAAAAAGACAATGGATAGTTATTGTTATCATCACATTATTTGGTAATTGGGTTAACTTTGAAAAGTCCTTTTGTTAGGGTTTGCTGTATAGTACCCAGTATCTTGTATATAGTTGTGCCACCGGTTGCTTCTGATAACTTTATCTTTTCTTATGGACTTTTGTGGACAGTGTGGGTTGATTTGTTTTGTCACCTCTTCTCAGTTTTTATTTTTGAAAGACCAGATTTATACAATTTATGTATTTGTATCAGTTATAACTTTGTACCAAAGGAATATAAGATTTATTGACAGAGGAATATTCACTATTAACAAGATAAAATGTTAGGATGGTAGAGTAGGAAAATGTTATGTTCAAATAAGTCTTTTCTGGGGGTTGGGGGGTTGAGCGGTGGCATGCAGCACAAGGATCCCTGATTGAGCCCCTTTGCTCTCCACCCATGGGGGGGGCGTATTTATCTTTATCTCTCCCTCTTTCTTCCTCTTCTTTCTTGATTTCTTTCTGTCCTATCCAATAACAACAGCAATAAAAACAACACAATAATAACAAAATTGAAGAAATGGCCTCTGGGAGCAGTGGATTCATAATGCAGGCACTGAGCCCCAGTGATAATCAGGCAAAAAAAAAAAAAAAACATTTGCCATGGCTTCTATTCCTTTCCTAAAAGTTGACTGAAGTTTTACTCTAAATTCCCAAGTTTCTTTGTAGATGAGACAGAACAAACCAATAACTTAGCTGCACAGTAATCATAAACTAAAGAAATCAGTTCTTTTTAAAATCAAAACTATTTAAGACACTAAAGCTAGTTGGAAAAAATGTATTTCTACATTTAAATGTATTGAAACAAATTGGTGCTGTAATTGTCCTTTTCATTACCATCAATATTAAATGTATATTGTTACCTGAGGTTTGCCAATTTCAGTGTTTCCCTTGATAAAAGGAATCCTCTAAGCAAAATGTTTACTTACACTAAGTGACCTAATGTAATATTTAAAAAGAAGAACCAATGCTTGTGCCTAGCAGAACTTAACCACATCATACAACTACATAGCCTTCCTTTTCTTTCATTTGCTTGCTCCCACCCTCTCCAAATTCATTAATATGTGGTTCAGAAAATGTACCTTGTATGTTTCATTAGCCACTACTGAAATGTATGAAGGTATAGCTTTTTAAATGCATTGTTTTCTCCTGTTCTCTTCACTTTTAACCTACATTCTACAGTGACTTTTTGTTTGTTTGTTTGTTATAGTTACTGTAATAATAAAGTATCTTTCTAGACAAAAGCCATCAAAAAAAAGAAGAAAGAAAATGTATTCTAAAACTACTTAAAATGAAAACATTGTCATGTAATAATGAATGTTCTCTACAGTATCCATGCATGTCTATCATTTTGCAACTTGTAGGGCACTTTACTGTTAAAATGTTCCAGTTCAACCTGAGTATTTAAACCAAAGAATAATTCAGTAAATCTTGTTCTATAGCAAGCAGAAAATTATCCTGGTATCCCAGCCTCTGATCATCCAGAAAAATCAAAGTATCATTGTTACATTATGTAAAGGATGAATAAGATTGCATTATTTCAGCCAAATGTCCACAATTACTGCTTCTTTGGCCAAGTTGTGATAGACTTGCCCATCAGTTTGAGCTTGAACTCTCTGAGAAGTATAGGTTAAAGCAGAACTATGTGGTTGTTTAGCTGACTTTCAGATTTTAACACTCATCTATGTTAATGTCAACTTTACACACTTTTTAAAGAAAACTCCAGAGAACAATAATGTATGTTTGAATAGGCCTGAAACCCTCTATATTGAATTGTTAAAACTGAGTACAATAATATGAGTTTGAGCGTGTGAAATATGTCAGATGTTTTCTTAAACAAAAGTTAACTATATTTTGAACCTAAAGAAACTGTTAGATATTATAAGAAAGTGCCAGTCATATTTATGATTTTACAACAACAAAAGAATCTCTGCAAAACACCATTTGAACATTTAGTTATGATCAGTTAGTTGCAATATATGAACTCTGGCACTGAATGAGATAATGTCTATATAGATGCACTCACAAAAGCAGACACCTCAGAATGTCTACCAAGAAGCATGCTTTTGACTTTAGTTGATCTTCATAGTCATTTTCTTCCAAAAATCACTATGATAGAATCTATTATAGTTGACTCTGTTTTAGAGCCTAGTATATATTTTCTCAGAATGACATAGTAGCTAACACTTAGAATTATCTCATGTTCTATAATTCATAAATAATTTTAGTGAGAAGTATTCAATTTAATATCTTTTTTGAAGATGAAACTTTTTTAGCACAAAAGGGATCCTAGAGTAACTAATAAATAATGTCAAGGATTGAATAGAGTAAACTTTAAATGATTAGAAAAACAAAACAACAACCAAAAAATGAGTAGAGACATGCCACTTTATATCTCAACAAACAATAGATTCCCTGAAAGGAATGGAATGTTATTATTACAACAAATTATTACTCTTCTTCTTAAGAACTTTGAATATAAAGAAAGTTATGAAATATAAAGAAGGAACCTATGTTTAAGAGTGGTGGAGAGATGAGAGTTGGTGTATCTAGTTTACTTCTCCTATTCCATTTTATTATACTCAAAATTGAAGAGTTAAACATAGAAAAAATGACTGAAAAATTCTTTATCATATTTATACTTACTAGAAAAAAATTATGTGTAAAGGAAATTTATTTTTCTTTTTGTTATCATTGTTTTCTTGAGAATTGTGTTTACCATGCTTCAGGAAAGAAGTTGAGAGTTTGGAAAGAGTACATACACATAATACCATGTATTTTTTTCTTGAATATTAAAAAATGTTTGGTTTTATTATGTGATCTGGCAGATTTTTAAAAATTCTCTGTTAGAACTAGAGCAGATAAAGTCATAAGACTTGTTCTGTAGGTTCTCAGAGAATGATGGTCCATGGGCTTTCAAACCCAAGTAAGCATCACTTGATAAGTTAATTTCTGAAAAGCTATAAAATTCAGGGGGGGGCAGGGCAGTGGTTAAGTACATATATTACCAAATTAAGGGGCCTGGGTTCGAGTCCCTGATCCCAACCTGCTTTATGAGTGGTGAAGCAGATCTGCAGCAGCTGTCTGTCTTTCTGTCTCCCTCTCTGTCTTCTCTACTCTCTCACTTTCTCTGTCCTATCTAATTAAAAAGAAGAAGAAGGAGGAGAAGGCTGAGGAGGAGGAGGAGGAGGAGGAGGAGGAGGAGGAGGAGGAGGAGGAGGAGGAAGTGGCCACTAGATCAGCAGACTCATAGTGCTAGCACCAAGCCAGCAATAACTCTGGTGGCAATAAAAAAAAATAATAAATAACTTAACCCACCATAAAACATGCCATGTCAATTTTACACAGCTGAATTCTGTGCTACTTTATCTTTACAACAATGACCCTTAGGTAGCATTCGTTATTTTAGAGATAAGTGACTGAAGTACAGATTCTCATTTCCTTTACCTCATGTACACACATTATTTACTCAGCAGCCTCATATCCATTGAGCAATTAAAGGAACACTAATCTTGCAGCAAACATTGAGAAAAAATATATATTAGTTTGTACTATAGGGAATATAGAAGAGTACCTTGGCTTTCTGTGCCAATAAATTCAAAACTGAGATGACTGTTTACCTGTCAAATTGTCACATTGTTAAAAATTAGAGATTGCTTGTTTCCTAAATTTATAGGAATATGCTAGTCTATTACAACTAAATGAAAGTGGACAACACTGGGATGTTTTCAGTATGTAAAAAAATGGTTTATTGTGTCACTACTGAATATCATATCATAGGAAATTTGTATATGTTTAATTGTTCTGTGGCATAATAGAATGTAACAGCTATGAATTATCCTTAAGGGAATTCATGATGATATTTCTTCATAAGTGCACAACTCATCATTTTCCTTTTTATTCAACAATTAGCTGTCATACTTTAATATTTACTGATTTTTTTCCCTTTGTTAGAGTTTTCTGACATGCTCAGATATTTTCAGTGTACAGGGATTGAATAATTATCAGAGCATTATCATAAAAACTGCAGCAAAGGTAGGCGCGAGGAATCACATCATTGCAAGACTGGCCAGCTCCTCATGGGGCACGAGCGCTTCCACACTACATCATCATCTCTGGCATTATGCTATTCCACTGCAGAATACTGTGCCCCAGTATGGTTCCGTAGCCCCCATGTCCACTTGGTCGATTCCAAATTATATTCCTCCATGAGGATAATTTCTGGAACCATCCGTTCCACCCCGGTTCCATGGCTGCCAGTTCTTAGCAACATCGCCCCGCCAGATATTCGTCGGGATACGGCATCATCTAAGTTCATTTTCCACGTCTACGCTTGACCGAACCTGCCAATATACGTGGATATCTTCGCTCACCCTGTCCAAAGCTTGACGTTTCGTCATCCAATCTGGTCTCCTACGCATACACTGAACTTCTCTGTTCCAGACTCTTGGAAACAGAGTTGGCAGTCAGCTGAGGTAAAGAACAAACACCTCATCACAGACCCCTGCAAGCGTCAACCCGGCTTGACCTAGCACGTTATGATTGGGCCCTCCTCAGTCGCTATCGAACAGGCCATGGCCGGTGCGCTGCTATGTTCCACCGCTGGGGAGCCAGAGATGACCCGAACTGCCCCTGCGGCTCCAGACAGACTATGACCCACATAGTCAACGACTGCCACCTCTCCAGATTCAAAGGAGGTCTTGAAACTTTACATCAGGCTCAACCTGACGCTGTTAACTGGCTACGGAAGAAGGGCAAACGCTAGAAGAAGAAGAATAGCAAATTGATGCAAGTCTATTGGGTGTCTCCATTTCATTCTAAATCAGTGTCCAGTGAATGCATGGTCTGTCTATAGTGAGACTGTGTACATGTTTATAGACACAGACAATCCTGTCTTGTCTTTGACTAAGGCAAACTACATAAGGAAACAACTTGGCTTGATAAACCATATTCTTCCAGTTCCTGAAGTTAAAGGTGAAGCAGTATTCATCTGTGATGTAATTACTTTGTGTGTGGTTCTGTGCTGAGATTCAAGGCAGTTGCACTGATGACGAGCACAGAGTTCAGTCTTCAGGAATACAAATCATCTGTTGCATAGGTACCTCAAATGTGTGACATTGTGATGGCATGATGGAAAATATATTACAATAACCCATTACATATTTTAGACAATCATCCCATATAATTCTTCATCTCCCTTATGCAAAATATTACTGATCCCTATAACAGTAACCTTTTGTTTTTCTCAACTCTTCTAGTGTGTGTGCATATCAGGCCACCAAGGATGAATACTTTACAATTTTATTTGATGGTTATATCTCAATAAAACTGAGATTAAGAAAAATCTTAGCTGTCTCCAAGTTTCAACATCCCTACTACCACCACCTTATTGTGTTTTTGCCCATATACTATTGTGGTAGCTGTCTAAATGGCTTCCATATTCTCCAACTTTTTTTTCCAAGATTTATTTATTTTATTTTATTTTTATTTATTTTTAAATATTTATTCCCTTTTGCTGCCCTTGTTGTTTTATTGTTGTAGTTATTATTGATGTTGCTGTCATTGGATAGGACAGAGAGAAATCGAGAGAGGAGGGGAAGACCGAGGGTGAGAGAAAGACACCTGCAGACCCACTTCACCGCCTGTAAAGCGACTGTCCTGCAGGTGGGGAGCTGGGGCTCGAACCGGGATCCTTATGCCGGTCCTTGCACTTGGCGCCACCTGCGCTTAACCTGCTGCACTTCTGCCTGACTCCTGTTCTCCCACTTTTTAATTTTATTTTTATTTTTTAATTTTCCCCATTGGAATTTTTGGATTTTGTTTGAAATAAGCAATACCTCCTAATACTCTTCTGAGGGTTTTTCAGTTGTCTCACTGCCATATGAAACCTTTCTTGACTGCTTATTCTCTCCTTTCTTTCATTTTTTTTCCCTATATTTTTCTTTTGCCATCACTGCTGCTTCACTGCTCCAGGTGAAGATACATTTCTTAACTTCTTGATTTATTTTCAAGCATACAGAACAGCAAAGAAATTATAGCATTGAAGCTTTCTTGAATGTGGTTTGGGGGGTGGGGGTGGGGGGTAGGCTCAAACCTGGATCACAAATATGGCAAAGCAGTACACTCTCCAAATGAAATATTTTGCCAATCTAAAAACACATCTCTTTATGAATTTCCTAGATCTTTTGACCAAAACTCTTATTCTAATTTGCTGAATACAGTCTACTAATGAAGAAGAAAATCAGTGTTTTAGAATTTTACATGTGGGTGGTGATTCTGGTAGATTTCCTTCTATCTGGTTATTTCTAGACATTTGACCTCCCATTGTATAGCATGCTAATGTTTGTGGCATTTCAAAACTTAATAAATTTTTTCCCTGTGTTTTAGTTTATATATATATATATATATATATATATATATCTTTATTAAGTATGAACAAGGAGAAATGGGAGTACAATTTTGGAGAGTGAAACAGCATAGTCAGACATATCTTTTGACAGATTCATAAATTGACAGTTTTGTGATTAACAGAGTTAAAACAAAGATGCAAACTAGTTTATCTTTTATTTAGTTTTTTAATTTTTTATTTATAAAAAGGAAACATTGACTAAACGATAGGATAAGAGGAGTACAACTTATAACTTCACATAATTCCCACCACCAGAACTCTATATCCCATCCCTTCCTCTGATAGCGTTCTCATTCTTTAATCCTCCAAGGATCCAAGGTCCTTGTTTATTATGCCCACACACTGGTGTTAAATTCAAGATCAATTTTGTCATAGGTATAGAAAGTTACTTCTACTTAGCAAATAATGTTTTATATAGGTACATAATATAGTCTTGAAATACATAAATTGTGTTTAAACTTTATATGTTTTTTACTTTTCATTCTCTATAGTGAAACATCTTACTTAGGACATTGCTATTTTAAGATTTAATCTTTCTATTTTCCATGGTATCACCCTCTTGAAAAAAATGTTAACTACTGTATGCAGAATCTGTCTTCTCCTTTTGCTTAAAACAGTTATCATCACTTGCCTTTAATACTTTAAGTGTTATTGAGTTAAATAAATGATGAAATGTTCTCTTCAGAGAAAATATTTCATTTATTTATTTCTGTTTTTTTCTTTGTAACTCCTGTCCCTGCGCCTCATAATGACTAAAGGTCATGTCAACACAATAATTTTTCTTTATGGTATTGTGGAAAAAAATAGAGTATTGAGAAAGCAAGGGCATATTTCTACAGAGAAACGTCAAAAGCCTGGCTTAGGTACCAGCACTTTTAAATCTATTCTGGGATTTAAATCAAGTTGTTTTGTTTGGAATGAAGCTAGTAAAATGTATATTCTGCCTTAAGCTTTCTTACTCAGAAGATGAATTCTTAAGATACTCAGAAGATGAATAAGGATTCAGTCAACCTCACTTTTACTTCTCTAAACAAAATATCATAAATGTGAAATTATTCCTTGAAAATATTCATTTCTTTTTTCAAGAGCCTGAGACTCGATTTTGAATTGTTCACGTTTGTTCAGGATTAGTAGCTAAATATTTGTGACTCTTGATTATCAAAAATTTACATATTTTCAGACCTAATGTTTTTCTGGTATTATACTGTTATAAAATTGGTTACGTTTAAATGATATTTAATTATCAATATTGATATTTAAGAGAGCCTAAGCTTAAGTATGTGCTTGAGAACATTGAGCCAGAGTTGATACAAGATGTCTAAGTATAGCCAGTTAATCAAAAGCTTTGGAAATCAATCTTATGTAACTGAGATATTGATAAGATAATGTAAGGATTTATAAAATTTCTTACCTTGCTACAATATAATGACCAAAACCAGAATGTAACTACTGATACATTATACGTACATAGTTCTGAGACCCCTTTTAACTAACACCTCTTTTCAGCACTTGTACAAGGGGCTCAGTTTAGAATGACACTTTTCACATAATTGGCTGTAAGGAAAAGTATCTCAGTCTTTCCTTAAATTATTTTTACTTTACTTTTTGTTATCATTATGGATTCACCACTCTAGGCCAACATTTTCAGAGAGAGACCACAACATTGAAACTTCCCTCAGTGTGGTAGGGGCCTGGCTTGAACCTTGTGTGCATGACAAAGCAAGTGCACCATCCAAGAGAGCTGTCTTGCCATCCTGTTTTCTAATATTTTTAATCTTTATAGTTTTAAAGACAGAAAGACTTCAAAAAAAAAACCTTCACCAGATATTCTTATCTTAGAATTTGCTTATGTTTATTCACAATGATATTTAGGTCATTAATATTTACTAATAGCATTATCTTGTTCTTTCACTCTGCTGTAGAAAATAAATGTGGTGGTTAACCAATGACAGAAATGTGTCTTTCATAGCTTTAGTATTGGAAAGTCCAGTATCTAGACTGTGGCACATTTGGTGTCTGATGAGGGACTTCATCTTGGTCCACAGAATGACCTTTTTTTGTGTCCTCACATGAAAAGCATATGTAATACTTCTGGCATCTCTTTAATCTATTTTGTAAGAGGTCTACCTAACCTCATAACCTGTTTA